>NC_068989.1:31249629-31250633 GCF_001194135.2 Octopus bimaculoides | reverse complement strand
GCGGCATGTGTAAGGACTTTCGAGCGAGATCGTTGCCTGTGCCCCCGGACTGGCTCTTGTGCGGGTGACACATAAAATACACCATTTTGAGCATGGCCGTTGCCAGTACCGCCTGACTGGCCTTCGTGCCGGTGGCACGTAACAGCACCCTCTACACTCTCTGAGTGGTTGGCATTAAGAAGGGGATCCAGCTGTAGAAACTCTGCCAAATCAGATTGGAGCCTGGTGTAGCCATCTGGTTTCACCAGTCCTCAGTCAAATCGTCCAACCCATGCTAGCATGGAAAGCGGACGTTAAACGACGATGATGATGATGATGATATATATCTACATGAGTGTGAGCGATTCAGCAATACAGTAAGTACCAGGCTTAAAATGATAAGTACTGAGGTTGATTCGTTCAACTAAAATGTTCTCCAAGTCAGTGCCCCAGCATGTCCACAGTCTGATAACTGAAACATGTAAAAGATAAAAGATATGTATACATACATACATACATACATTTATATATATGAGATACAGTTTGGGTTTGTGTCAGGGAAAAGCACCACTGATGCTATATTTCTGGTAAGACAGCTGCAGGAGAAATACCTAGCCAAAGATAAACCTCTATACCTAGCTTTCGTTGACATGAAGAAAGCCTTCGACAGGGTCCCCCAGTCCCTTATCTGGTGGTCAATGAGGAAACTAGGGATAGAAGAATGGTTAGTGAGAGCTGTGTGAGCCATGTACAGAGACGCTGTCAGTAAGGTGAGGGTTGGCAATGAGTACAGTGAAGAATTCCAGGTAGAGGTAGGGGTCCACCAAGGTTCAGTCCTCAGCCCCCTCCTATTTATCATAGTCCTCCAGGCAATAACACAGGAATTCAAGACAGGATGCCCCTGGGAGCTCCTCTATGCTGATGACCTGGAGCTAATTGCTGAGTCACTATCAGAACTAGAGAAGTTTCAGGTGTGGAAGCAAGGACTAGAATCTAAGGGCCTTAGAGTCAACCTAACTAAAACC
>NC_068989.1:31245988-31249331 GCF_001194135.2 Octopus bimaculoides | reverse complement strand
CCTATGTATACCTTTCCTTCATTGGACACTAAACTCCGCTTGCGAAGACCTGTTGAGGCAAGTGAAATCGAAATTGAACCAAATTCGACGACTGGCACCCATGCCAACCTCTCCTTCATTGGACACTAAACTCGGCTTGTGAAGACCTGTTGGGGCAAGTGAAAGTGAAATCGTGAAAGCGAAATCATGAGGCACCTGTACCAGTGGAACGCTAAGAGCACCGTCCAAGCATGATCATTGCCAGAGCAGCAGTCTGGCTTCCGTGCCAGTGGCACGTAAATAGCACCATTTGAGCGTCACATTACTGGCACTTGTGCTGGTGGCACATGAAAAGACATTCGAGCGAGGTCGTTGACCAGTGCCCCTGGACTGGGTCTTGTGCGGGTGGCACATAAAATACACCATTTTGAGCGTGGCTGTTGCCAGTACCGCCTGATTGGCCTTCGTGCCGGTGGCATGTAAAAGTACCCATTACACTCTCGGAGTGGTTGGCGTTAAGAAGGGCATCCAGCAGTAGAAACTCTTCAAAATCAGATTGGAGCCTGGTGTAGCCATCTGGTTCACCAGTCCTCAGTCAAATCGTCCAACCCATGCTAGCACGGAAGGCGGACATTAAACGATGATGATGATATATATAAGGCAAATAAGAAAATGGAGAGGATAAACAGTCGACAAACATCAGCTAGTAAACATTCAATTATATCAATTTATTAATTGATTACAAATATATGTATAGGTGATTCAAGTAAACAAATAAAATAAGCCGATTAATATGTAAACAGATATATATAGAGAAATAAATGAATAGATGAGTGTACAAATACTAAACTCTTACAGCCATTTCTACCATGAGGCAACCAAATCTTCCAACTTATCCTCATCATGTCAGTGATATACAGGGATGAACAAACATTGGACAGAGATTGGACAATCTCAAAGCTTCTTCAGAGAGTCCAAATTTTAGGAAACTAACATGTGGGAAAGTAAGTTAAAATAATAGAGTAGGGTAAGATAAAATAAAATAAAAATAATGTAATAGAAATAGTAAGGAATGGTAAAAACTTCATTTTAAGGTGCTATTATAATCCATGGTATTCCATCTTGAGGTAAATAAATTCACTCTCAGGAGAAATTTCCGCAGGCTGCAGTTTACATCGTGTTTCCCACATGTTAGTTTCCTAACATTTGGACTCTCTGAAGAAGCCTTGGGGCTCAACCATTGTCCAATCCCTGTCCAATGTTTGTTCATCCCTGTACATCACTGACGTAATGAGGATAACTTGGAAGATTTGGCTGCTTCATGGTAGAAACGGCTTTAAGAGTTTAGTATTTGTAGACTCATCTATTATTCATTTATTTCAATATATAGATATATCTGCTTACGTATTTATCAGCTTATTTCATACGTTTACTTGAATCACTTACTCATATGTTTGTAATCAATTAATAAATAGATATAATTTACTGGCTGATGTTTGTCGATTGTTTATCCTCTCCATTTTCTTATTTGCCTTATAAATCCTGAGTAAATTTCTAAGTTACCCCCACCCATACCTGGTATTCAATTGCGATATTGCCATGCAATTGTAAGCACTTGGTTATAAATGCTCACATACATATCCAGTAGTATATTGGATATTTAATATCTCTTAGATGGCTGGTTTGTTAGCCTCTAACTCGGAGAGGGGGGGGGGGTCAATAAAAAGAAATCCTTAGACATGTATTAAAAAATGAATCACATTTTTGTATAGAAAACATATTTTACATAATATTTTTACCAGTTTTAATTGTTTCTCCAGTAAAGAGAATCATAAATTTATCAAAATTCAGTCACTCATATATGAGTCTTTTCAAGAAATAGTATTACCTCTTATTCAGTTTGTGATATTTTGATTAACTGGCATTTAAGTATACATTTACACATATACATATACATGTACACAAATACACATGTACATTTAAGTATACATGTACACAAACAAAAATGAACTAAGAGAAATAACCCAGAGTAGCCCATGAACAACTTCGACAAATACAGGCCAGAATCAAAGAATGGAATGGGAGTGGTAGGAAGGGGTACTTAAAAATGGATACAGAGTGTCAAGCAAAATTGAAATTATTTCAAAAAGGGATGTGCGTGGAAGCTAGATGTGGAAAATGAAAAGGCATGTCAAAAAAGGTTTAAAGTTGTTTTTAATAATAACTAGCTTAAAAACTGCACTCCATGCAGATTTTTAAGCTAGCTCTTGCAGAGGGCTAATTGCGCCTGTGGCCCAAAACTATAGAGAGCTAAATAGCATGACTACAATACATCTGTAATGACTATATTTCCCAGTGTTATTTGATCAGAGGTTAATGATGGATGAAAATCAATTCTGTAATGTAATCATTCTATTGTTCCAGTCCCAAGTTGAATTCCAACAGTTGGCCAATTAGTCTCAAAGTTCTTATCTTGACATAAAATTAAATGAAGCAAATATCATTGATCTCTGATGTCATCTGACAAACACCAACCAAGATGACATGAACCAGCCAAGCTTTACCTGCTAGAAATAGCAACCCAAATGCTTTTCAATCAGATCCCAATACTGGATGTTCAAGAACTAAATGAAGGGGAGATTTTCAATCCCAGGATCATCCTGATTCCAAAAAGATATAATATGCCTATGTAGAGAAAATATAGACTGAGATACAGTGGTCCCAGACGGACAGACAGAATTTCACTATTATTATCATAGAAGAAAGAATTCTGTAGAGTTTATCGGAGAGAGAGAGAGAGAGAGAATGCGCACGTGTGTGTGTGTGTGATGTGTGCATGTGATTTCACAAATAATGAATTCAAGAGAATGTCAGTTCTTGTTTGGTTTGGTTTGTTAGTATTTATGCTTATAGTTAAATATTCAGATACATAACGCTGCAAACAAATAAACAATGCAAGTGTAATTTAATAAGAAAATATTAAAATGTCATTGAATAATTAAAAAATAAATAAAAATAATGTTCTAATATAAAATTACCACAGCCAAAAATAATTTCATATTTCATAAGATTTAAATTTAATTTGTCACTCAATATTTATGTTTTTGCTAAGTCTTCGCTACATTTTTACTTTCATTTCATTTCTAGGGATACATTTTACTATTGGATACATATTATATACTGTTGACCATATGTGTGCATAGGAATAAATGTGTGCATGCACATTCGGCATGCTCATGAGCACGTTGCAATGATGTATGTATGATATGTTGAGAATATAGAGTTGTGAGATAAATTGAAATAGTAAATATGGAAGACCTATATTTGTATATATATATCTATATATATATATATATATATATAT
>NC_068989.1:31244782-31245350 GCF_001194135.2 Octopus bimaculoides | reverse complement strand
ACTCACCACCTCCTCTTTCCACGGGACAAAGACTCCTTCATTGATTCATCTCTCTACCTCCTTGTCGAACTCGACCCCGGCGTGACCTTTCAAAGTATGCTGGTAGCAGCTCACCCTGTTCTTTAGTAGTGGGGGCTCATCTTTCCATTGCCACTCTATCGTCCACCTCCGACCATCGAACGCCGCCTGAAAATCTTTGTCCTCGATGGTGTAAGCGGCGCTGTCCCTGATGGGGCTCTGCTCTCCCCGGCAGTCCCGACTCACGGCACACAATGCCCCCACGCTTCCGAACGTGACCTCATCTCCTACAATCCTAACACCACCAAGACGGTTGATGGCATCCATCCCCAACACGACATCAACCCCGTCTATCACATATTCGATCACGATCACCTGTAGCCTTAGCGCCTGGTAACGCTATCTCCAGACTGGAGCTGCCCTTGCAACGGATCTCTCTACCGTCGACTGCCCGGACGCTACTTGCCCCATCCCATTTCTTCGCTACCCTTGGTGTCACGAGGGTAGTCGTGCAACTCGTGTCCACAAGGGCCTTGAACTTCTTCCCCTC
>NC_068989.1:31241676-31243904 GCF_001194135.2 Octopus bimaculoides | reverse complement strand
TATTACATCTCCCTCGCCATTAAAAGGCCTGATCACGTCGCTGGTGATTCTAATCTTGGCTGCCATCATGGCGAATTTCTACACGTGGGGCCGAAATAGCTTGTGGTGTATGCGTAAGAGTAGATGTAATTGCCTTACCTCAGTTTTCCTTCCTCGACTACGAGTCTGTCCTGCGGTATCCGATCCTCGCAGCTCGCCCGACCCGAAGAACACTAGAAATAGCAGCTGCTTCTCTCAAACCTAGACGATCGCTTGGCACATCCTCTCCTCACAACAACCCCGTTCGAAAAGGGCACGAAATCCCGATCGAGGCTCCCTCTGCCCTTCTTTCTCTTCCGGTCAACTCGCCGTTCCGGTCAGCTCCCCAGTCGCTGACATCATACCACATAACATGGTAGCACACTGGGCTGAATTGATATCTGCATTATATCCAAACATGCAAAGGACCTATCACTTATACAAATACAAAAGAGCATCCTCATAAATGAAGTATTACTCATACTAAATAGGAAATACGCATAGAAGGTAGGGATACCTACCTTCTACACATACATACACATGCACACAGACACATGAATACAAAGAATACATACATACATACATATACAAGAACATACACACGCACACACACACACAACAAGGTCTCAAGCAGACAAATGCAGCCCCCACAATGGACTAAGATGATAGTCATTGAAAAAGTTGCAAGTAGCAATGAAAGAGTTTTGACAAACAAAATCAAAACAAATGACTTACTGTTTAACCAAATTAAACAATCAATTAGTTAGTTAGATATTTAACCAATTGACTAATAATAAACGAGTAGAACTGAACCAGTGTACGTGTTAGTAATATTGGCATAATGACTTTCCCTAGACAAAAAATTTATTTTAATGCATGTATTCACATAAAGAATGTTGCAAATCATATACAAAAATGGAATTATATTTCTTCTTAACATTACATACACAACTCTAACATCAGCCACATTGCCTCCAAAAGGTCCAAAGCTTAATAAGTGGTTTTTACATATATATATAAGTGTGTGTGTGTGTGTGTGTGTGTGTGTGTGCATATACATCTATACACACATACACACACACTGAGATATGCACAGGCATACACCTACTCAATCTTAAACATTCATACATACACGCATATGCATACATAGACATATAAGCACATACCCACACACCTGCATGCACACACACAAATCTATACTGTCTTATGTATCTTGTATATATATGTACAAATGCACACACACACATATATACTTCTATATATACACACATACACATATATGTGGGGTATTTGCATGCATATTTATATATATATATATATATATATATATATATATGTGTGTATATGGTATCAAAAAGTTCCCAACAGATGACAGTGCATAGTTGCGTGTGCAGTGCGAGCTAGCAGTGACCTTCATGAGACAGTGTGCCTAGTGACATCATTGTGTTTACTTCACAAGTTGTGAAATTTGTGTTTTTGTGATAACATATATACTGTAGTCTGCAATTTTTGTCATAGACAGGAAGTTGCAGCAAAGAGTCAACATGAAATTTTGCATTAAACTTGGGAAGTCTGCTACAGAGACATTGAGCATGCTTCAGCAAGCTTACAGCGATGAGACAATGGGTCATATGCAGTGTTTTGAGTGGCATGAGTGCTTCAAAAATGGAAGAACGTCCCTGGAACACAATGACTGATCTGGAAGTCCTACCACACACATCACCCCTGGAAATATGGAGAAAATTCATCAGCTGGTGCATGAGGATCATCAGAGGACAATCAATGACATTGCTGATGTTGTTGGTCTGTCATAAGAGTCTGTGCAGGCAATCCTAATGTCCTTGAAGAATTGGATTCTTCATGACCACAATCTGTCACTGAGCACTCCTCACTCGTGAGTTTCTCACCCAAAACAACATCGTACTGCTTCCACACCTGCCCTATTCACCAGATTTAACACCTGCAGACTTCCATTATTTCTCCAAGATGAAAATGTAGCTCAAAGGTCACCATTTTAACACTGTTGTCAAGATCAAGAGCAAATCACAGAAGGTCCTCAACTCACAGAAAACGACTTCCAGGCCGGATCCCAAAAGTGGCAGGAATTCTAGGACTGGTATATTGCTGCGCAAGGTGACTCAAAGGAGATGATGTTAAAACTTAGGTAAATAGGTTATTAAACATAACTAGTCCTGGAATTTTTTGATACC
>NC_068989.1:31236318-31238334 GCF_001194135.2 Octopus bimaculoides | reverse complement strand
CCGCAGTTTCTGCGTGGTTTCGATGGCCATCTCGCCTCAGACGTCCCTCCAAAATTTTTTAATTTCGTGTTCCACACTCAAGGGGGAGCCATTGTAGTGACGTCATATAGCGCCAAAAGCATAGTCGCCATTACTGCATCTTTAACCACGCATGCGTGGATTTCAACGTCCAAGTGTTCCCGCTTAATTCTGTCTCTTTTCCACGCCAGACAGCGAACAAGCAAGACGTCTAAAACAAGCTCTCGTTGAGTGAGGTTGAAGCAAGTTGTCTCTCCAACGATTCATCTCTAGGGACAGTACATCTACATTCAGATGTCTCAGCAACCAGACTTTCTCACAGGAGGCTGTCCATTTTACCTCTTTAAAATAAATATTGTTGTTGTTGATCAGTTTGGAGTTCTGCGTTCCGTTCACTTCTAATTTAATATAGGAAAGTCAGGTGTACATCTAATGATGTATAACCCACTTTCCTAAAAACTAAACATTTATATTGATGTTTATCTTAATTTCCAACATGCTTACTCTGTATATCATGACTGGTAACATTACTAAGTACACTGGTCGACTAACCTCTATAATGTAAACAGATTGGATAACGATAATCTACATAGAGCTCTAACTCATACAATGGGAATCGTACAATTAACTGTATACTTGCTCCCTAACAATGGAGTTCTATTGACCTAACATTGAAACATAGACAAACAATACCTAGGAACATCACTGAAAAATATCCCCACACCTAGTAAACTACTACATCTGGAGCTTTTACTACACAGAACTAATGACCTTGTAAGGAGGTGGAAAGCCTTTCACTTTGACTAGACCAAAGACAGACACAAGCAGGACAGGTTTGGATTTAAATCTTATAAAAACTCACCACACAACCTGTACTTAAATATATTTGAAAAGAAATACTACTTATGATCTAGGGCATCAAATTTTAAAACTACACAAATTCGAACAATACAAATCCAAAATCACAGACATCAGTAATTCTAAATATATACATGTACAATCAGACAAAACTGGAAATTTGTACAGCATAACCAAATTTGTATATATGCAATAATTTTATCTCCAGGGAACTTACCAAGAACTATAAAAAAAAACCCAACTCTAATATCTTAAGTATTATAAATGACAATGTAAACAAATTAATCAACAAACTCAACTTAACAGAACCATTCATACCTAAAACAAGCAGAGGTGTCCGTTTGAGGTGGGTATAATCTGGTTCTTCTCAGATGAAAAGAACTTCTGCCAGAACGAGTTGCACAACACCCAGGAGAACAGGTAGCTTGCCTACAATCCATGTGATGGCCCAAGTATCATGAAAACCAAACTGTGGTCTTTGGGTGTGTCTGCAGTGAGGGTGAATCATGCTACCCCAGATCTTTGAAAAAGGTCTTAGGATTAATTCAGATGGCTATGTGTTGTATCGCATGTTCGATGTATGATATAACAGGATAATAATGTCCTCGCAAATTATTCTGCTCAAGATACACAATACTCATAATTACACTCAACAATATGCAACTCTTGGCTTTACACAGCTCACTGACTCTCCCCAACAGTCTCTGCGCATGTCCATTTATATTGTGGCACAGTCCATTAGGGGCCAACCAAATAGGAATGTTCTACTTCCACACAACACCTCCTCCTTTTGAGATTGGCTTTGTCCATTTTTTATTTATTCATTTATTTTTATCATAATTTTATTTCCTTGGTGAGAAACTGGCATATATCTCTTTCTCTTGGTGTTAATTTCCATCATGGAGGCGCAATGGCCCAGTGGTTAGGGCAGCAGACTCGCGGTTTCGATTCCCAGACCAGATGTTGTGAGTGTTTATTGAGCGAAAACACCTAAAGCTCCATGAGGCTCCGGCAGGGGATGGTGGCGAACCCTGCTGTACTCTTTCACCACAACTTTCTCTCACTCTTACTTCCTGTTTCTGCTGTACCTGTATTTCAAAGGGTCAGCCTTGTCACACTGTGTCATGCTGAATATCCCTG
>NC_068989.1:31222244-31235881 GCF_001194135.2 Octopus bimaculoides | reverse complement strand
GTACGATCGTTTCATGCGACCCCATTTATTTAAGCAATGTGAACATTACATTAAATGTAAAATGCAGAGCAATCCTCAGCTGCACAAAGATATAGATTGTATTTGCTTATTTGACTTAACTGTTGTTCGCCATGTCTCAGCCCCATACAATAACACCGCTTTTACGTTAGTGTTAAAAATTCTTATTTTGTTCTTTATTGAAATTACACTTGCGCTCCATACTTTTTTTAACAGGTGAAAAGTGGTCCTTGCCTTACTTATTCTCGTCTTAATATCTTCGTCGGTGCCACCTGAGAGTTTGCCGATAGTGCAGTCTGTGAAACACATTTCTTACCATGTAAACAGACGATGGAGTACCAACAACAACAATTTCCATCATTTTTGTATTTGTTTTCTTTTCCTGTTCGACCTATGCATCGGTTCTGCTTTTACTTGTGGTTCTGGGACCTCAAACATGTCATACCATATATCCATTGGCTCATCTCACCTTTCTTGATTTTTGGTATATCTTTTCTTTAATTGGTTAAAATGCCTTCACATTACCCATCGTCCAGTTATATTACCTTGTTCCCAGTCTTGTTTTCCATTTTTATAGATTTTAAAATACACTTCGTCACCTGTGTTAAAAAATTTCATTCTACTTCCCAAATTTAGTATTTTCTGTTTCCTACTCAGCAACAATTTGTCGAACACAGAACAAATATTTCTGGAGAATATCAAATCTGCAGGTGACCTACCCGACTCTGCATTTGGATTCGGTGTTATTCTGTACACCTGTAAGAACTTTGTTATATTTCTAGCTTCAAAGGCTTCCTGTCTGGTCTTTCTTAAGGCTCTCATAAATGTGTCGATGAATCTTTCTGCTAACCCATTTGACCTTGGATGGTATGGCAGAATTAAAACATGCTTCATCTGGACTGACTTACAGAATTTTTAAAATTCCTTTGCCATGAATTGTGTGCAATTATCTGACACTCCATAACGAACAAACAATTCTTCCAAGAAGTCAATAGTCACATTTGTGGTTGGCATAGAACACTTACACACTTCAGGCCATTTCGAATAGCTATCCACCACGATGATATAATAAGAGCCATTTATTGGTCCTGCGAAATCCACATGCAGTCTAGATAATGCTGAATCCATTTTTGGCCATGACTGTATCTGCACTGGGGGTGTCTTTCCTGCCATAGTGCATCCCCTACATTGTTTTATTGGCCTCTCAATTTGTTTGTCCATATTCAGCCAATACACGTAACTCCTCATGAGGCTTTTTATCCAGGCAATCCCTAGATGTCCTATATGGAAGTCTTTAAATATTTTGTTTTGCAGTCTTCAGGTATTACCACTTTTGTGCATATAATAATACATCATCACGTTCTGAATAATGCTTTGAACCTGCGTTCCGCTCATATTATTTTTCGAATTACTTTCCAGCAGTTTTTTTTTTAATCTTGTTCATGACCATATCTTTTTCTGATTTTAATTTAATTTCTTCTAGCATTACAGGCAAATCACATACTGCATTGCACAAAATGTTCTCCAGTTCCATTTCTAGTTTTAACAATGCAAACATCGTGTCTTCAAAAGGTTCCTTATATTTTGGAATTAGCCTAGACAACTTGATGCGTGTCCCATTTTCTGTCTTTCTTTAACAAATTATTCAACGGAGCTCTTAGTTCATACATTTTAGATATGTACAGCTGATAATAACTTACCAGACCTAAAAATGCTTGTAATGTTGTTTTGTTAGTGGGAGCAGGCATATTTTTTATCACGTCAACCCTAGAAAGTTCTGGTTTTCATCTGTTTTCATTGATCACTTGTCCCAAGTATTTTATTTTTGCTTAAAAAAATCACATTTATTTTCACTTACTTTAAATCCATAGTCGCTTATTCTTTTAAAGACATTTTTTATATGTTCAATATGCTGGTCCCTCGATTCACTTTTGATTAATATGTCATCCAAGTATGGGACCACAAACTCACAATCTGCTTGCATAGTCTCCATCACTTGCTGAAATATTGCTGGTGCAACCTTAACCCCAAATGACAGTCTTTTGAAACAGTACAGGCCTTTATGAGTATTAATTGTTAATACTTTAGCACATTCTTCATCTATCAGTAATTGAAAATAGGCCTCTGACTAATCCAGCTTGAAAGTGGAGAGTTGTAGTTCATTAAGACCTGTTGAGAAGTTCGCACATACACTTATTTTGTTGTTTTTCTTTTTTATATATGCAGTAGGAGCTGCCCACTCTGAGCAGTCTACTTTTTCAATTACCTCTGTGTCTTCCAATCTTTTTAGTTCCTTCTCAACTTGATTTAACACCGCAAGAGGCACATTCCTTTTCAGTTTGAACACCAGCACCACATTTTTTTTCAACTCAAACTTTACTTTGATTTTTTTTACATGTTTTGAGTTCCTTCAAGAACACATCTTCTTTAATTTCAATTTTTCCAATGCATTATCCCGACATGGACTGTGACATATTCACCTTATTACATAATGTATTCAATGGTAGATATCACAGGTCGAATTCTTCCATTGAATCTGTACCGAACAGATTCATTGTATTTTTAGATACCATTATTTTACTTTCTGTGTCATTTCTTTAAGTTTTCTTTCTGGCAAAATTTCACCCAAGAATTGAACTCGTTCCCCTGACACACTGTGAGCTATGTTAGTAGTTTTTTTGTATACCAGCCTTCCTATCTTGATCCATGTTGCTGTATCAATTATCGATATGTCTGAACCAGTATCTAATTGCATTTTCCTCTGGAAACCATTTATTTCTACCAACACAAATTTTTGGTTTTTTATGGTATAATTTATTTTTGTTGAGTAGACTTCCTTCAGTTTCTCATTTTTTACATTTTTCTTCAACCAGCATTTTGACTGTCTATGCCCAATTTTACCACACTTAAAACATTTTTTATCTTTAAAAGGGCAATCTTTCTTAAAACGCAGGACTCCACAACCATAGCACAGTTTTGGATTTATCTGTCCTTTATTTCTTTCAATATTTTCTTTACATGTTTATACATTATTGTTGTTGTTGTTGTTGTTATGATTATTATTATTATTCAGTAGTTTTATTTTTATAGCGTGCTTTCACTTCACTACCGAGCACAGCTCTGTGTGCCTTGGGTATATGCTGTGGTTTGCTGTGATGCTCTTATGGTTACTGTATTGAAAGTGTTTTGCGTAGGGTGTGTGCAGTGCCCAGTAGTGCAATTTTCTGTATGTTATATATATTTGTAAGTCCTGGTGTTTTTGTTATGTATTTGTTTGAGTATTTTTTTTATTATACCTAAGGCACCTACTATGATAGGAATTATTTCTGTTTCTAGATTCCACATTCGACTTACCTCTATTTCTAGGTCTTTGCATTTTGAAAGTTTCTCCATTTCTTTTAGAGAAACGTTGTCATCTGCTGGTATTGATACATCAATTAGAAAGCATTTTTTTTCTTCATGATCTCTGACAACTATATCTGGCCTATTGGCCTTAATTTCTCTATCTGTGTGTATTGGCATGTCCCAGAATATGGTTGCTTTCTCGTTTTCTGTGACCTTGTTTATGGCTAGTGTTTCGAGGATCCCTATGTGGGGAACACTATCATAAGCCTTTCGGTAGTCGATCCAAGCCATACTGAGACCTTCTTTCTGCGGCTGTCTTCAATTATGGCTTTATTGATCATTAATTGATCTTTACAGCCATATGAGTGCTTGCAGCATCCCTTCTGCTCTTCTGGAAACAGGTTGTTTTCTTCCAGGTGCTTACTCAATCTCTGCGATATTATTGCCGTAAAGGCTTTGTAGGTTGTAGGGAGACAAGTTATAGGTCTGTAGTTTTGTGGTTTTGCCATTTCTGTGGATTTGGGAATTAGGATGGTTTTCCCTTTCATGAGCCATTCAGGCATTGTCTCTGGCTTTGCTAGTTTTCAGCCAGCTTTTTGTGCATTCCTGTCAGATATTTTAACTAGAAATTGGGGATCTCGTCGTGCCCAGGTGCTTTCCAGTTGCTTAGTCTTTGCAGTGCCTGAGTGACCTCTTCAGTTGTTATAGGGGTCCAGAGTTGCTCAGGTGCTAAGTTCGTTGTTTTAATGGTCCTTTTCTGGGGTTGTTGCTTCACCGACCATATTTGTTTCCAGAATTCTTCCAGTTCTTCTGCTGTTGGTGCTGCAGTAATGTCTATTTTATTTTTGCCAAGTTCTTGGTAGAATTTTTTGAGGTTGGATTTGAACTGTTTGTTTTGTTCAAAGAAACGTTGGCGTTTCTCATACTGGCAGATCCTTTGTGCTTTGGCAAGGATATCTTGCTTTAGCTTTTCTTTTACCTCAGGTAAATCTTTTTCTGTAATGTATTTGTACAGTATTTTTGTTTCTTTCTTGTTACTTAGGAGTGTTGATTGTCTACTAATTTTGTTAAGAATCGACAGATCTTTTCTCTTTTTTTTTTTAATTTTGTTTTGGATATTATTTATCCACAAGGTTTGTTTGGGTGGTGGGACTCCTGTTTGGATAGGTTTGAGGGAGTATCCTGCTTCTTTTGTGGCTGCCACATATATTATGTCATTTAGCTCAGTGATATTGCCAGTTGTTTCTGTGGCTAAAAATTCCATGACGGCCAGGTTTACACTATTTATTATTGATGTTGCTTTATTGCTTATTTTGATTTTTGGGAGGTATAATCGGTAGTCCATTCTGAGATCTGTGGTTTTCAGTTCTCTGATTATTCTCATTTTTATAGTATCATAATCATTAGGTTCCCTTTCACTGTTTCCAGGTTTTAGATTTGTTTCGCCTTCCTTCTCATTCACATGTTTGTCTGTGGTGTTCTGGATTGGTGCATTATTTTGTACATTATTATACATCCCTACAGTCTGGGTTTGTTGTGTTTTGTTTACTTCGTTTTTGTTGGAAATGTTACGTTTGTCTTCGTGTTTTACTATCTCAGTGTTTATATTATTTGGGATTGTTGTGTGGCTACTTATCTACATTTTCCTGATGTATTTTTCCTTTTAATTGTTCTATTTCTATTTCTGATATTGTTTTTTTTTTTTTGCTTTAAGAATATATCTTTGTATGCTAGCTAGTTTATTAGGGTTCATTGCTGTATCTAAGTCTTTATTTAGGTTATTTTTCTTCCATATTTTATATGTATATGTTGTTGCGTTTTCGTTCTTTGAGTAGAGCACTGCTGTAAAATAAGCGTATAGGATTGAAATATATTCCTCACGTGTCCATTTATGCCTTTTTGGTTTTATTTGCAGGACATGAGGAACAACGTCTGGCCCTTTATTTCGACGGTCATCATTTTCGTAAGGTACCCGTCCGTTCATTTCTGTTGTCAAATTGTTTTGCATGTGTAGTTTTTCGTACTTTTTGTGTAATAAGTTTAAAGTATGCACTTCCCGATTGTTATTCTTGGGTTGAATAATACCGGCATTATTTAATTTATTTGTAATTTTTTTGTACATGGTGTTTGGGGCCGGAGATGGTCTGGTGTTGATAGATCATAATGTATCAAGAGTGTTTACACATGCTGTGCAAGCAGTGGAGATGATATCCGGTTAAAATACATCATTTCATTTGGAAAATAGAAATAAATTTCAATGAGTATTACTTACTCGGATATAGTCCAACCCTTAGTCAGCTATTTTTGGCTCATGCAATGTCTTGATTTCCGATGTTTTTGGATAAATTTCGGAGCAGAGTTTTATCGCTCTGACATGTTAAACGTCCCCGGTGTATTATTACTGTTGTTGTTGTCTTCTTCTATTTTACTTGTATCTTCTCGAAGGTTTATTATTTGTTGGCATTCCTCAGCCACTTTCAGCAAGGTCATTTAACATCTTGATTCAACTTTGTTAGCATTCTTTTTCTTTTTCTGTTACCACAAGCCCTTTAACGAATATAAGCCACTTGAACATATCTGGCGTTAATTCTCCAAGCTTAAACCTTTCACACGCCATATTAACAATACCGGCATATGTTACTGTAGCGTGATGGAGGAAAAAGACAACAGAAAAAGAAGCAAAAGGGAGAGAGAAATACAGAGACCTTACCTGTTGACCGTGGCGGGATGAGCGATCACTGACCAGATAAAAACATGACCTTTCACACGCGCCGTCTCTCATCGAACTGCCAGCACATGCTTTGTGTCCACGCATGCTTCCGTGGCTCCTCCGTCGGTCCCTGCAGTCTTCACTTCCGTTTGCCTCATCTGCAATCCTCTCCACCAATACCACATAGCTCATCACAGCCCATAACACCACAATTACAAAGTCATCAGACTCATTCATCTATAAATAAACACCACGCCTCCTTGATCTACAGATCACTCAACCGGCTTTCCCACTCACTCCTCGCTCCCGAACTCACACCTTAACTGGTTTCATAATCAGCTAACCAGGGAGAAGGGTGCCGTTCCCTCTGTGGTCGCTGTGCGACCCCGGGACTGGCCTGAGATCCTGGCATGCTGCTGCTGGCTTAATCATCTTGCCTACTGCTGCTGGCGTCATCATCTTGCCTACTGTTGCTGTCTTCATCTTCTTGCCCACTGCTGCTGGTTTCATCCTCTGAGGCATTGACAATCTTCCGCACATCCAAAACATGGCGTGGCATACCACCGACAGAGACGTTGTTCTTCTAATTGATGGAGGTTATTGTTCCCTTTCCCCATTGTAATATACACCGTGCATTTGGGGTTTTTACCCAAACTTCTTCCCCGACCTGCACAAAGGCATGCTCTTCCTCTCCTCCGAGTCACATTGATGCAGTACACAGATGCCTCCACTCATACCTGAATATTGCCCTGTGTGGCACCAATTCCTCAGCCTGTCCTGACTTGGGCAACATATTGTACCAAAACACAACCTTGATTGGTGAAATGTGGACCCTCTCTGCCATGGTCTTGATGGTACGAAGATGCCTTTCCACCATTCCAATTCCACTTGGCCGGTATGCCGTCCTGAAGAAGTGGCTGACCTGCCACCCATCAAGCATTTCTTTCAGCACCTCAGAGTGAAATGCAGTGCCATTATCCAGAAGCAGCTCATCCATGGGGCGTCGTTCCAGGAATATCTCATTTAATACTCTTGCGATTTCCTCCGCTGTCCCCGTCTTCATCTCCCTTCATATGGCCAACTGCCCCGGTCCGTAGTCAACTATTGAGAGGTATGTCCCCTGCCGGTAGTGTGTTATGTCCACTGTCAATTGTTTCTAGTTGTGGTCCACTGGAATACTTCCCGCCTCATATACGCCCGGAGCAGGGTTGATGAACTAGCACCTGTCACAGTTGCTAACCACCCTGCATGCTCCGTCTTGTTACATCGGAGTTGACTTTCCTGGCTAGGAACAACGTCCTGTCCACTCCCATGTGGTGCATTATATGCAATCTCCTCAACTCTGAGTCACTCAGATGGCATACTGCAGCCACAGCCTGCTCCTCTGGCACCTGCAACCAGGCTCGCTTTACCCTGGTCAGGACGTCTGCCCTGTTCTTCTCAGAAGACACAAAGATCACGCTCAGCTTCAGGTCGAACTCAGCGGTTATTTCATGCAGTATCCCCAATCGACGCTTTACCAACGTCTCTACAGCCCCTTTGGTTTGCACCCTCTGCTCATTGGTGATGACTGCCGTCACCCAACCAAGTAGTGGCCGAATCGGTCCTAATTTCTATGGGGCACAGCCCCCACTTAAAGGCCTGGCATCCAACTCAGCCACATTGATATGAATCTTCCACCATGACGCCTCGCATTTCCAAGACAACCCCTACTGCGATGCTACTGGCGTCACACCATACGATACCACTCTTTGATTTGGGAACATACCAACTGCCCCTCACTGGATCCTCTCCTCTCACTGGATCCTCTCCTCTCACTCTGACCAAGACTTCCTGCATCATGTCGGTCATCTTCTCCCCCACTATCATTCCACTTCGCTCCTTCAGCTCATCTCTTGAAGCTACATGCTGTCCGGAGCCATCCTGCAATCGGGTAGTATCCCACCAGCTTCCCACAAACTGAGAACAGTTCCCGTCTACTCATGCTGGTACCCAGTTTGGGGATCTCGTTCCCTCGCCGAAACACCAACGTGCCGGCCTTGTATCTCCATATCTTGAGGCCCAGTGCAGCGCCTCCCTCTTCAGGTGGCCTATAACCTCCGTTGCTGGCATTATGGTTTCATCCACAAGGATGTCATCGATGTACGAATTGGTGGCCCTTTGTACTCTGTCCACGTTTCCCAGGATGGCCTTGAGAATTGTTGCCATAATCTTTGGCGCTGAATTTAGTCCAAACCCCAACCTGGTCAGACAGTATGTCTGGCCCTTATACCTGACAAGCTGATGCTTCCACAGTCTCTCAGCCACATGCACCTGCAGGTATGCCGACTTCAAATCGACGATTGTGTCATCTGCCTCCACTCTCACAAGGTGTCCCCGCAGATATCTGTGGCCTCGCCACCCATATGACATGATATGTGGTCATTCAGCTCTTAGAAGTCAAGCACTGGCCTGACCTTATGCTTTGTGGGCTGTACCACCGCTATCAGCAGCAGGATCCCGCTCTCTACTTCTTCTTCCCAAGGGATCAATATGCCCTCCTTAATCCACCACTCTACATCCCCCTCGAACTCACTTCTGGCATCTCCTTTCAGAGTATGCTGATAGCATTCCACTTTATTTTTTAACATCAGGGGCTCTCCCTTCCAGTGCCACTCCATTGTCCACCTCTGGCCATCGAAGACAGCACGAAAGTCCTGGTCTTCAATGGTGTGCACAGCATAGTTTTCTTCGTGGTTCCCACCATTCCACGGTCTCGCCATACACAGTTTTCCCGCAACCCCGAATGTTACACCGGCCCCGTTGACAGTGACACCTCCTAAACGGGTGATTGCATCCATCCCCATCACCACGTCAATCTCATCCACCAAGTGGCCAACTACAATTGCTTGCAGCATCAGCTTTGTTTCCTGCACCACAATCTGCGCATCTGTAATGCCTTCACAGTGTACCTCTCTTCCGTCGACTGCCCTCACACTGCTTTCTCCACTCCATGTCTCTACCACTTCTGGAGTCATCAGGGTCGTCGTACAGCCCGTGTCCACTAGGGCTTGCGACATCTTCCCCTCCACCAGAATGTCAACTACAGGTAACAACAAAGCGTCTCTATTGATCCGAAGGGATAACTACTGGCGCGGTAGTCTCTCTTAGACCATTTCCCTGCAGACATTTGTTGGCTATATGTCCTGTTTCTCGACAGCAGTAGCAAATGACCTCAGGCTTGAGTGACTTGCAGTCTCTCACCATGTGCGGGCCCTGACACCGGAAACACTGTCCTTTGAATAGTCGCACACGTTCCTTATTTGACCTCTCTCCACTACTTGCTCGGCCACTTTTCATTGTTGCAGTCGCTGCTACTGGCGTTGTCCTGCTACTGGCGTTGTCCTGCAACGCGAGCCCGAGATATAGTATCTTCCATCGCCATAGAGTTGATGTTCGGCAGCTTTTGCAACTCGACCGACATGTGGCCAGGAAAGCCAGTCACAAACGCTAACTTAACCGTTCGGTCCAGCAATTCTCCTTCGTATCCCGCCAGTTTAGCCAATCTCCTGAGTTCGTTGGCAAATACGTCAATCTGTTCGCCAGTCCACTTTGCTTTCCCCAGGCGAGCGTACGCTTCGAACATTCCTTCTGCAAAGGCCTCCATCAAACAGATTTCTACTTTTTCCGTGCTAAGCTGGTCCCTTTCTTCTATTTCTAAGTATAGCGCTAACACTGAACCATCTAGGTACAGCGGTATAAAACTCGCTAAATCGTTACATCCGTGTCAATGCAAAATGGTTTGACCATATTGTTCGAAATGCGGACTACACTCATCATTCGTTTTTTTTTTTGTTTTTTTTTTTGTTATGGGCCGAAATAGCTTGTAGCGTGATGGAGGAAAAGACAACAGAAATAGAAGCAAAAGGGAGAAAGAAATACAGAGACCTTACCTGTTGACCGTGGCGGGATGAGCGATCACTGACCAGATAAAAACATGACCTTTCACACGCGCCATCTCTCATCGAACTGCCAGCACATGCTTTGTGCCTATGTATGCTCCCGTGAATCTTCCGCCGGCCCCTGCAGTCTTCACTTTCATTTGCCTCATCTGCAATCCTCTCCACCAACACCACATAGCTCATCACAGCCCATAACACCACAAACACCACAGTTACAAAGTCATCGGACTCATTCATCTATAAATTTAAACATTCCCACTGAATGTTAAACAGCGAACTTTTGTTGCTAAAAATATTAGCCAAAATATTTATCGTTTCCTCAAAACACAATTCCGCTGGCTTTCTTGGCAAAATAAAGTTACAAAAACGTTTGTGTTCCGGAGTAGCAAGTTTTCACAAAAGGAGCCTTACCTTCCTTTCACTAGACCATCCCTTGCATTCCTCTCTGAATATGTCCTCATATCGTTTGTAATATGCGGTAAAAGTAGTTCCTTCATCCAGTTTGTACTGAAATTTTTCGATGGAGTTTGTAACTCCGTCCGCTGAAAATGATTCTGTCGTATTTCCTGACTGCAGTATCAAGTCTGTTAACTTCTGTAGTTGCTGCTGCTGCTGCTCTTGTTGCTTTACGACTGTTTTCAGTAACTGTTCCATTTCGGTACTATTCTCAGTTTCGATATTGTTCGAATTCTCGTACTGTTCAAAACCCTGACACTACTGTTGTATCAGTAGCGATATTGTCCGAATCTTCGTTTCCACTGTTGTATCAGTGGCGATATTGTTCAATACCTCGTTGCCACTGTTGTATCACACATTCAACGTATGATATAACGGGATAATAAATAATGTCCTCGCAAATCGTTCTACTCAAGATACACAATACTTGTAATTACGCTCGACAATACGCAACTCTCAGCTTTACACAGCTCACCAACTCTCAATTTCTTTATTGACTACTGTGGGCCCAACACAGAGGGAACAGCACAAGGATAGACAACACAAAGTGGGGACATAAATGAATGAATTACATAATTAAGAGGGTGGAATGGCTATTCGAGCCCCACTCTCGAGTAGCACCATTTAACTATTTTTTCTTCAATGTTTATCGATTTTAAACCAAATTTAAACTTACATTATCGGATCATGTATGGTTTCAAGTTCTCATATTCTATCACGGAGGTAGAGAGTTGTATCTCACCTCTGGTCCCAATGGATCTATGTCATTTACAAAAATTTCTTTTAGTTTTTTGTACCTGTCCATATCTATTAGTATAAACTTTATGTTTGTTGGGTAGTACCCTTTCAGGCATTTTAACTCTTACTGTTGATTTTATTTTTGGCTGTGCTCATCACATAGGTCATCAAATATGACTTCTTTTTGTGACTGGCCTGCGAGGTTTGTGTTCCTGTTAGTGTATATTTATCTGGAGACTCTGGGTAGTTTGGCATGTTTATGGTTTTCTTGGGTGTTTGCGGTGGAATGGTAGACTGTGTGAGTGTGTTTTCTATATTTTACTTCTGTGTATTGGATGCTTGTGTGTTATTTGTTTCTTTCTTTTTGTTTAGGTTCTTTGAGAGATGGGGTGGATTTTTTAGTTCCTTGCTTTGTACCTCCTGGAACTCTTCGCCTATACTTTCCACATTTGTTTCTTCTATGGTTTCCTCTGTCCTCTCGTCTCTGTTGTTGTTCTCTTCCTGCTCCTCCTGCTTTAGTGTCTGGTTGTTTAACAGGGGGAAGCTCACCTTTATGTGCCCCATCTTTCTGCAGTGGTAGCAGGTAGGAGGGCTCCCCTCCATCACCACTCGCAGCTTCACTTCTTCTGGCAGCTCAATTTCCTCTACAATTTCTTCCAAGTCCTGTGAGGTGGCCTGGATTACAACTTCTTGGCCATATCCCCATCAGTTCAGTTGCTTTGTCCGAGTCACTTGAAGTATTTTTGGGTCCTCTTTTGCAACTCTCAGCTTTACACAGCCACATCTCAGTGATCTCAGGGGAAACCCTGCCAATTCTTATTCTTGTCACTTGTTTGCCAAGGTAGGTTGGCAAGAGTGCCCATTCCTCCGTTCTCAATGTCATAGTGAAGTGCTTTATTGCCTCTTCTACAGTAGCAAAACGCACTTCCACTGTGCTAAATCTTCTTCCTCTACAAAAAAAATTGGATATCATTCCTGATTTCTTTCAGACACTCCTCTATGGCTTCTTCACTTGTCATCTCTATTTTCTTGCTCTTGACTGACAACATCCTATAAACCACTATTTTCTTATTTTTCATTTTTGTGACATCTTCAGGGGAAGTCAGCTTTAGCCTTGACCCCTCTCTCTAAATTAAATCCTTGCTCCTCTTCAAAATTTCCAAATCCATCTATACCTCTTCCACTTCCAGCAGGCTAACAGTGGCTGTAACATTTTCACGGCTTGCTACCGACGCATAGTTCCCGGCTCATGTTTGCTTGGGTACCTGCACCACTTCCATAGCTAAATGCTATTTTCACCCCTGAATTGGGGAGAAAGCAAAATCAAGCCAAACAGTACAACAATTAGTTAACAATAGTTCAACAGCTTCAACAATAAGTAAACCCGTTAGGAAGAACTCTCAACAAAAGATAACTTATCTGTGTGAGAATCATATGTGATTTAACATAGAACAACATGGTTCTTTACAAGCTCACCGACTCTCCCCCAAGTAGGGGTATTCTACTTTCACACAACACTATGTGAAACTGCTGGAGCTTGTGGTCAAACCCTGACTGGAGAGGGTTGCTGCTGGAAGGCCATAAGTGTGCAACAGAATTAGGTTCCTTGTCATATCTCCTCAAAGAGTCAGAAGTGATTGTCAGAGAATTTCTATGACTTCACTATCCCCAATTCCCTTGATTGTAATCCCATGGATTAATATGCATTGAGATGGTTGAGAAAGCACCAACCACTCTGCCTGCAACAGGAAGGCTGGTGGCCAAGATCAAGGTGCTTGAAAATCTTCCCAGGGATCCATTGAGAAATGCTTGTAGCAGGTTCTGGAGCCATGTTGAAGCTGAAGGTGGATACTTTCAGTAAACTGTTATCTATCAACCATAATCTTCATAATTTTTTCTTGTCCTTTCATGCAAACTGTCATATTCAACTGGAATACCTACATAAGTATGTTCCCACCCACCGGACTTTTTTTCCTTACTTTCAGAAAGATAGAGATTTTTTAAAACAAAATTCCCTTCAAATATCTTTCTGACTGTGTAGATTACAACTGTATCAGAATTTAGTGTAAAAAAAGTATTGGTGAGTGGATACACATACATAATGACATAACTTTTCCAAAATTTCAAGGGGGCGTAAACACACACACACACACACATACATATATATATATATATATATATATATATAAAAGACAATAAGAGTGAAAAAACTACAGAAGGCTTGTGTTACTTGGTTAAAGTATATATTTAAATTATGTCAGAAAAATGTTAGAAAAATGTTAGAAAGATGTTATAAAGTCTTTTTGGTATATAAACATTGTATTTTGAGAAATAACCGGTTTCGTGTTGTCTTTTCAAATTTCTCTACTTCATTGTGTCGTGTACACTCCAGTCTGAGAAAGAAGAGTTCTAGATAGGGGGAGGTAATT
>NC_068989.1:31220257-31221350 GCF_001194135.2 Octopus bimaculoides | reverse complement strand
CCTCTATGAGTTGAACTGGGTAGTGTCTGTCAATTAGTGTGTTTTTGAGTTCTTGTAGTCTGTAGTCTCTAGTATTTTCTTCTGACACTATATATATATATCATCATCATCATCATCATCATCATTGTTGTTTAACATCCGCTTTCCATGCTAGTATGGGTTGGACGATTTGACTGAGGACTGGTGGACCAGGAGGGGACACCAGGCTCCAATCTGATTTGGCAGAGTTTCTACAGCTAGATGCCCTTCCTAAAGCCAACCACTCCGAGAGTGTAGTGGGTGCTTTTACGTGCCACCGGCACGAGGACCAGACTGGCGGTACTGGTGATGGCCACGCTCAAAATGGTGTATTTTAAATGCCACCTGCACAGGAGGCAGTCCATCGACACTGGCAACGATCTCGCTCGAATGTCTTTTCACATGCCACTGGCACAAGTGCCAGGAAGGTGACGTTGGTAACAATCACGCTGGTGCTATTTACATGGCACCGGCACGGAAGCCAGACAGCTGTTCTGGCAATGATCGCGGTTGGACGCTGCTCTTAGTGCTCCACTGGTACAGGTGCCATCACGATTTCGCTTTCTCTTGCCCCAACAGGTCTTCGCAAGCCAAGTTTAGTGTTCCTACAAATTTAGTTCGATTTCGATTTCACTTGCCTCACCATGCGGAGTTTAGTGTCCAATGAAAGAATGTTACGCGTAAGTAGGCTGGCTACATCCCTGGCAGAAGCCTTGGATTTCGGTCTCACTTGGCTTGCCGGGTCCTCTCACGCACAGCATATTTCCAAAGGTCGCGGTCACAAGTCATTGCCTCGGTGAGGCCTAATATTTGGAGGTCGTGCTTCACCACCTCGTCCCAGGTCTTCCTAGGCCTGCCTCTTCCACGGGTTCCCTCAACCGCTAGGGTGTGGTACTTTTTCACACAGCTATCCTCATCCATTCTCACCACATGTCCATACCAGCGCAATCATTTCTCTTGCACATCACAACTGATGCTTCTTATGTTCAACTTTTCTCTCAAGATACTTACACTCTGTCGGGTATGCACACTGACATTACTCATCCATCGAAGCATACTGGCTTCATTCCTTGCG
>NC_068989.1:31219069-31219680 GCF_001194135.2 Octopus bimaculoides | reverse complement strand
TAGTTGAGCTATGACCCTCTCCGTGACTTTCATTACCTGATCTAACAGCTTGATACCTCTGTAATTATTTGTATCTAAAGCATCACCTTTACCTTTGTAGCAGTTGACTATGGTGCTGCTACACCAGTCATTGGGTATGACTCCTTCGTGTATCACCTGGTTAGCAATACGGGTGACTAGGCTATAGCCGACACTGCCAGATATTTTGAGCATCTCTGCAGTGATTCCAGATGGGCCGGGGGCTTTCCCTGTCTTCATACTCTTAATTACTTTATCTACCATGGTACTGTCAACTTGGATAGCTGGTCCCTTTGTTGGGTCGACATTCGGCAGACTCTTTTTCTCCCATTCATTCTCTTTATTGAGCAATCTTTCGTAGTGGCATCTCCAAACATCTTTCTTTGCAGCCTCATTTAGTGCAAGCATACCATCATCCATGCGATCACATTTCTCTCCTACGACATCACGATTCTCTCTCACATACTGTCTTGCAATATGAAATACTTCAAGTCTTTGGTCCTCACAGCGCAGAACATTGGCAAATTTTTTCTTATCTGTTTCCCTTCTGGCTAAATAAACCTGTCGCCTAGTTTCCCTTCTGGCAGTCTGAT
>NC_068989.1:31215850-31219059 GCF_001194135.2 Octopus bimaculoides | reverse complement strand
ACTTCAAGTCTTTGGTCCTCACAGCGCAGAACATTGGCAAATTTTTTCTTATCTGTTTCCCTTCTGGCTAAATAAACCTGTCGCCTAGTTTCCCTTCTGGCAGTCTGATACAATTCCCTGTTACCACCGTTCTTCCAGTCCTTCCAAGCCTGTTTCTTTTGTCTAATAGCCCTATCTACCTCCTTGTTCCACCACCACGTTACTTTGCGTTGAGAGGGGACTTTACACCAGCCACAGATCTGGTCGGTGGCTCTCAGCAGGTTGTCCTGTAGAAACCTCCAGTTGTCTTCCATGTTGTGTGATGCTATATCCCCTTCTATTTCGTCAAATGCTTCGAGTAACATGTCTCTAAATCTCTGTCCATTTAAGCTTCCACACCCTTCTCCTCCAAACCGGTCTACTTCTGAGCACCCATTTTGCCTTGATCCCGAAGTCGCTAACTACTAATCTGTGTTGAGGGGTACATACTTTGCCAGGGAAGGTTTTGGCATTTATAAGCCGCCCTCTTTCCTTATTTCTGGCGAGGATGTAGTCGATTTGGCTAGAGTGTCTGCCGGAACGGTAGGTGACTAGGTGACAGGCAGGTTTCCTGAAGTTGGTATTGCAAACCACAAGATCATTTGCATCATAGAACTCCAGCAGTCTGGTTCCCTCCTCATTGCGGGAGCCGAAGCCATGGCCTCCATGTACGCCTCCTGCATGACGTCCAACATGACCATTGAAATCACCAGCCACAAAGAGAAAGTCCTTGTCATTCGTCAGCGAGGTAGTTTGCAAGAGGGTGTTGTAGAATTGGTCTTTCAGCCCATCCGGTAGCCCCGGTTGAGGGGCATAGGCTGAGATGATGGTAGCTAACCTATGGTGAAGCACTAGTCTAATCTTAAGTACTCTGTCACATACTCTGACTACCTCAATTACCTTATCAATCCATTTCTCTGCTAGAAGTATTCCCACGCCCCCGATCCTGTCAGTGTTCCTTGCCCAGAAAATCTTATACCTGTGTTCTTTGCCTGTGAGGAACCTTGCGGAACCTTCTCTCCATCTTACTTCTTGGATGCAGCACAAAGGCTTGTTTCAGTTTCTGTTTATTAAATCCACTCACAAGGCTTTGGTCTGCCTGAAGTTGTAGTAGAAGACTCTTGGCATCCACTGGGACAGAACCTGGAACCATGAGGTCAGGAAGCAAGCTTCTTACCCCACAGCCATGCCATAAGTGTGTGTCTTTGCATCTGTCCCCACCTCCACCGCTTGACAACAGGTATTGGTGTGTTTACGTCGATAGAATAATTTCCAGGCTTTACCAAAATAATAAGTACTGGGGTCAATTTGTGCAACTAAAATTTTTCAAGGTGGTGCTCCAGCATAGCCGCAGTCTACTGACTGAAACAAGTAAAAGATAAAAAAAGATATGTAATGTGTATCAGTATATATGTGTGCATGCCAACCATTTCCCACCACGAAACCCACTCCATTAAATTCCACCATAACGCTAAACCATACCAGATCTAGTTAAACTGATTCACAGAATCTGCATTTTTTAAAAGGAAGTAAAAACTCTGAAAATCAGCTATATTAATGTAGTTTTCTACTCTTATTGCTATGAAGGCATGATGTTGTGGAGAAAAGTTGGAGGAAAAAGTTATAGAGGTTTAAAAATCGAAAAACTGTGTGTTTTTAGCCAATAGTGAGAAATCTGCATTTAGTGGTGTCAAGATTGTACCCTATGAAATTTATAGTTTAGCATTTGCAAAATAACCTATTCATTGTAGGTTTCTAAATAAACAGAAATACCTAATAAAATCAACATGTATCATCTTGCTGCTTCTTTTGTCTCTTCATTGATTTCTATAGTGTTTTGTATGTTTTTATTATTTTTTTAATTTGTCATATTAATATATTTGCCTGCATGTGTTTACTTTATGTGTATTTCAGTACACCTGTCATGTATTTGTGTACTTCATTAATATATAAGTGCATGTGGATGTATGTATTCATATATAAGTTTATATGTACATTTGTGCATTCATGTGTGTGTATGTGTGTGTGTGTGTGTGTGAAGGGGTTGTCTGTCTCCAAAACTCCAAAGTTGAATAACGTTTGTAAACTACGATAAGAATGACACTGGTCAACAAAGAATTTGTCCAAGGAAAAAGAATACCTGTATCCTATATGTTTTTGCATGCAGAATTCAAAAATAATGTCAAATTATCTGTATCACCCACAGTTTCTCTGTTCCATGATATCCCTCTCAGTTCCTGTTATGTGGACTAAATTTCAGTCAAGCTGTTGAAATGTGAAGCTAACGGTTTAAGAAATACTCTTAATTTAAATGCTTATGAATAGAATTAAACTAGTGAAATCATAAATCCAGCTGAGTCAATGAGTCCCTGAAACTTGGCAATACTGAGTCAATGAGTTACTGATGCTTTGTCAGTACTGTACTTGAAGTGTAGGTGTGTGGTTGTGTACCAAGTTCACATAACCCATTCACCTTCATAATGCCAAGAAACTGTATAAACATCGCAAACAACTTTTGCTATATTTGCAGTGACATAACATTCAAGTCACAAAGACAGCGTTTCATGCGATTGATTAAAAAGTCCTATGTGCAAAGTGGATGAGCAGGATAAAATCTGGGCCCCTCATGTGTGTTGTGTAACTTGTGTCAGGCTTCTCACTGCATGGGCCAAAGGTTCATGCCATATGCCTTTTGCCAACCCTATGATTTGGAGAGAGTTCAAAGATCACATTTCACATTGCTACTTCTGCATGATGAATATACAAGGTATAACATCAAAATCCAAGCATACTGTAAAATATCCTAATTTACAATCTGCTACGAGACCAGTACTTCACAGTCTATACTTACCTGTACCTGACCCTCCAAACAAATGACACTTAAGGACAAGTCAATTGATGAAAATGTGGAGACAGAAACAGAAGACTTGAACTTTGAGCCTAATTGTTCTTCAAGTGAACCACATTTGTTGAGTCAGAGAGATCTGAACGATCTTGTGCAGGATTTAAACTTGTCGAGAAAGCAAGTTGAACTTCATGGTTCCAGGTTAAAGGTCTGGAATCTTCTCCAGAAAGAGAATAAAGTTGGTTTTTATCATGCTCGGCATTGTGATTTTGCAAATTCTTTTCTCATTTGAGGATGGTGTGATGTTTTGTAATGATGTATATTCTGTTATGGAGGAACTTAATCA
>NC_068989.1:31206424-31215840 GCF_001194135.2 Octopus bimaculoides | reverse complement strand
ATGTATATTCTGTTATGGAGGAACTTAATCACAAATATAGCACAAACAAGTGGTGTGTGTTTATTGACTCCTCAAAAGTAAGCTTGAAAGCAGTTTTAATCCACAATGGAAATAAGTTTCTTTCTGTTCCTCTGGCCCATGCAGCTAACATGACAGAAACATATGAGAGCATGAAGCTTCTGTTGCAAAAAATGAAATATGAGTAACAAGAGTGGAATATTTGTGGTAACCTAAAGGTTGTGACACTTTTACTTAGAATGCAGCTGGTTTACACCAAGTTTTGTTGCCTCCTTTGCATATTAAGCTAGGGTTGATGAAGAATTTCATCAAAGGTATGGATAGAACTGGCAAGGGGTTCATGTATTTAAAAACTAAATTTTCAAGAGTAAGTGATGCAAAAATCAAGAAGATTCAAATCTCATTGTGAACCACGTCATTGTTTGTCACATATTGAGACATGGCCTTGCATTGGACCACAGCATATGGAGTAAGTGTTTCCCACCGCAGCTTATGGTAGAAGATTCGAGTAAAGTTTGTTTTCCAAAGATTACTTCTTCTCTTCCTCCTTGAAGTTATGGATATCTTGGAAAAAGACATAACCATTACCGTTCTTCCTAGAATTAAGATTAGGGAGCTGATGAGAGACCAAGAGTCTGACAAAGAGCTCAGTGATATTGAAAAAGCTGTATGGCTGTCATTTAAGAAAGTTTGAAGAGAGTTTTGCAGGAATCATAGATCAGAGAACTATACTGACATTGTGAAAGTGCTGCTGACATCATACAATGCCTTGGGATGCAATATAAGCCTAAAATCCACTTCTTGAATTCTCACTTGGAGTTTTTCCCTGCAAATCTTGTGGCTGTCAGTGACAAGCATGGCGAGTGGTTTCAGCAGGACATTCTGAACATGAAAACATAGTACCAAGGAAAGTGGGGTCCTTCTATGATGGCTGGTTATTGTTGGTCACTAAAAAGGGATGTTCCAGAAGTTAAACATAGTTGAAAATCATATGCCTCTATGTTGTAAAGGTAAGTTTCCTTGTATTATCAGCCTGATTTTTGAATTCATAAAATACAATTGTTTAACAATTTACATATGCTATCACAGAAACACTATGGCTTATAGAAAAATTTGAAGACATACTTGAATTCTGCAGGTAAAATGCTATCAAGTTCACCTACTCTTGTTTGTGGGACAGAATTTTTCATTAATTTTACTGACCAATTATAATTGTCAGCCTTATTTCTGCATTAATATAGTATATTTGTTGGATAATTTAATTACTCAGTCACATAAAAACCATGCCCGATAGAAAAATTCTAAAAACAGTTTTGAAATCTGCATTAAAAGTACTATAAAATTCACTTTCTTTAGTTCATGGGACAGCAAAAAGTTCGAATTTTTTTGACCAGTGTAATCAATCCAATAAACTTTCTAAATTCAGCACAATATATTTCTAGTCACTTAACTTTATAGACACAAGTTGCTTCAGCATTTGTCCATATTTGGATTATTTCCAGGAGATTTGGCTTCATGAACAATATAAATGTTGAAAGAGCTGAATCACTGGCAAGGACCAAGCTGTTGATGTAAAGCATTTTAGGATGGAGTTCTTCTTGTGTCTTTTCAATTGTGTTTTTTCCAAAGATGATGCAATACTAATTGTTTGCTTCATAAAGACGATGCATTAAATAATAGTATTGTATCATCTTCAAATGTCTTAGTAAATACTATAAGAGATCTTTGTCAAGTAGTATGGGATGAGGTTGTGAAAGCTGACCTCAAGATGCTGAGCCTTACAGAAGAGATGACAATAGATCAGGGGGGTTGGTGCTCTGCCATGCTCATGAAGACCTGCCCACAGCAAGCAGAACAAAAACCTGGTCGCGGAATCTCACCGTGCTGTGTGCACTAGGGATACAACATTTTGTATTCTGGTGAGTTTTTGCTAGAAGACAATGGAAATCAATGTTTTTGTTTTTTTTGTATTCGATCATAAAAATTAATCCATGACTAACTTTGAAATGTTTATACTTGGTTGCATTTGGGTGGATTTCCAAAAATTAGAATCCTGATAGAATAATAAACCAAAAAGGGGAAAAGATCCAAAATGTTTAATTCATAACTACTAAAAGAACTGTATTCTGCATTCCAGAACGATAGATAAAAAGAAGGTAAGTCATATAAAGTCAAATTAGTCAATAGTCAAGTTGCAGCAAGTCTAATAGAGAGAATGAAACACAATGGCAGGTTGACTTCGTTCTTGTATGTGGTGTGTAGTTCTTGCATGACCTTAATTGCTTAGCTCCTCATCCATAACAATGTGCAGGATTCTGTCCAAGACATGGTGTTAGCAGTTCACAAATTGTGGCTTGTCATAGCCTTTTCTCAAGAACATTCTCTGCTGTCTAACCACTACCCCACTCTTTCATCCTGTATTCACACTCATCGTATCAGCAATAATCATTGAGATTGCACTCCACAAGTGAAATTCGTCCAAGACATTTTCAATCTTTCAGCAATCGTCTCAGCTTCAGAGCAGCCGGTTTGATTTCACTTGTTTCATTCTTGATGACAACTGCTTGATGTTCATTTCCATCAATATGTTTACCATCAAAATGCAGGCTCCATTTCTGATTGTATAGCGTATCAAGTGTTTCTTCATTTCACTAGCTTTCTTGAACAGTGCATTGTAAATGCCTTGCTGACTAGGAGCTGGGATATCAATGTCCTCCTCTGACAATTGCTTGCAGATTTTCACAGCTCTGTTGTTAGAGATGTTTGTGCCAGTTACAAATTTCATACCAATTGCAGATTTGCTGTGCCTTCCTGTAGAAGAATAAGTGCTTTGATCAATTCTGTCATCTTCACCATAATTGTACTCTTCAATCTTTTCTTCTTCAGAATCACTGTCAGTATCCAGCACTATTGAGTTTGATAAATGGGAGGTTTCAGCATCAGAGCATTTTCTCTTGGAAGGATGGATAGTGTGCTTGCTCGCAGCTTTGCTTGTTGAATAACCCACTTTGCCCTTCTTTTGGAGTTGGATGGAGTAAAGTGTTTTGTCATCAGCGTTGAGCCATTCACTGTGGACTTTGGTCATACTGAACAGTTCTGATTGCTCCAATTTTCCTTTCTTGGTGCATTTGTCATACAACTAAATAACATTTTCAAGCTTGGAAATGATTGAAAAATTCAGTTTATCTCTCCACAGTAGTGTTACCTTTCTTGATAATTCCGCAACTCTCTCCCATCTACCTTTAATTGATTTCCCAAGAAACTGGTACCAACCAACAATCTTCTCCTTGAGTGGCATTTAATTTCTGCTGGCCAGTGAGGTTTCTTCTATGGGCACATGACCTCTAGATGAATGGGACTGGAACTGCACCAAACACAGTGTTTAGGTAGGCATATGAATGCAAAAGCACCTGGAAGCACCCCTGATCTGGTCACTGGTACATGCTGGACTATGTTATTACTAAGAACAAGGATTGCAGTGATTTCAGATTAACCAGAACTCACAAAACTCCCAAGTGTTACATAGATCAGAGAATGGTTCACAGTGATATATTTGTTGAACCATATGGAAAGAGGCCACTGAAATCCAATTTACATCCAAGAAAATATGTTGCTTCTTTATAAAATCCAGATGTGACAAAAAATTTTGAAATACATTTAAATTCAAAGCTTGCAGAAATTGAGGAACGCCTGAAGTGTTGTGGCACAATATTCGTGACAGCATCAAATAATCTGCTTAAGTAGTTCTAGGATTTGTGAAACACAAACACCAACAAGAGCAATTCTCAAATTAAACCTCTCCTAGAAACTTTGCACAAGAGATGCAAGACATAGATCTCAGACAAAAACTCGCCAACATCCAGATTCTTATACATCTCTTGTAGAAAAACTATGCAGAAAATTGCATAAGATGAAAAATTTGGTGGACAAAAAAAAGCCCAAGAATTGGAATAGGCTGCTAACTCTCACAACTTGAGAACACTGTATAACATTCTGAAAAATGTGTTTGGCCAAAAGGTAGTATGGAATCTACTCTCCCTAATGATGGAACAAATCTCTGAAGTAGGAAAGATGAAATTCTGAAAAGATGGGCTGAACAATTTAAATCATTATCAAATCAAGAATCCACTACTGATGCTGATGTAATCAACAAAATCTCCAGTGATCTATAACTGAAGAACTAGTGGATCATCCTTCCTTGGAAGAGATAAGTACTACAATCAAAAAACTTTCCAATGGTAAAGTTCTTGGACAAAACGATATTCCCTTAGAGGTGTACAAGCATGGTAGCACACAACTTGTAAGTAAGCTGTGCAAACTGATGTTTGATCTGAGAAACTGGATCTGTTCCCCTGCAGTTCAAAGACGCATCTATAATGCACATGTACAAAAACAAAGGGAATAAGAGTGTGTGTGATAATCCCCTTTTCTAACAGAAGAATGGAGAAATGTGTTGTTATTGGCAAGCTATTCAAGTGTAATTTATTTTATTGATACCTGCTGGATTAAAGGTAAAACTGACTTTCGTGGGATTTGAACTCAGAAGGCAGAGGAACATAACTGAATAGAACAAAGCATTTAGTCTGGCACTCCATTCTGGGCAGAAATTTTGTAACAACAGTCCTTCAAAGTTCCATACCCAACAGAAAAGGAAAACTGAAGTGGACAGGTTTCCTTCATTTTGTCTTTAATCTTTTTTGTTTCATACACTGAAAAATTTCCTCTAAATTTCAGTCTTTCACATCCCACTCCTCAATTGTGCCCTTTTTTCCTTCCGTATCATTTAGGAAATAACTATTCTGATTCATTCTGCCAGCTTCAGCTCCACAGGGTTTATTATTTCTACCTCAGCTGGACCCAAACCTACCAATTACATTACTTGTCCACCACATGATTAATAAGTTCAAATCATAATCCTGACATGTTAGTGTTGAGTCCAGTCCAACTCCATTACACCTTAAGCTAGAATCTTTTAGCCTAGTTTTGGTTTGATCTTTTTTTTTGTTTTATCTTCTACTCGTGTTGGGTCTGAAAGAAGGGACAGTGCCCATGCTCTTCACGGACCATCTAGATGAGTGAGGCTAATGATTTATGCCAATGACGTTCCTTGTGAACCTTCTGGGAAAGATATGAGCAGGGAGGGATTCCAGAGGGAAGCCATTTTGGGGAGGAAAGACTGAGCATAGTGATAAATGTGACGCCTTGTAGGTGGGGTGGGGTGGTGGTTTACATTAGAGGGAGGATGAGAAGAGAAGAGGCAAATGGGATGGGAATGTTTGAGAGGACATGAGGTAAGCTCAGCTAGCTGCAAGGAGCAGAAGCCATATAGTAGCAGTAGAAATGGCAGAGAGAGGGGACACAGAATGGCTGGGCATCAGAGGATGGAGCACGTCTGTGAGTGACTTAGTAATTAATCTGTCAGGTGGCCAAAGTATTGGGAGTAAAATTGGTTAAATAGAAACTGTGTGGAACCCTGCCAAATGAAGTACAGCTAATTTAAAGAGCCAACCTAGTCTCACACCAAATATGTAATCAATAAGGGGGAATGAAGAAACCTGTGACCTACAACTCCTTGTTAATAGAATTATTCATCTGATATTTAGTTTAATTTTGTTGTGATTTTCCACAATTTATTCAACGAATGATGTATTTTTCTTAATAGTTGAGAAAGATTCAGTTGAAACTCTGGCTATGTCCATCATGTGTCACACTGACATATATCTATGGAATATTCAGCCAAATTACACTATAATTAGATCCCGGACCTGTAATGAAAAGGCCTAGCCATGTCACACTGGGTTGTACTGATTTTACTTATGGATTATGTTGTGGGTGCATGGATTATGCTGTGGTATACTCAGCCAATATTATGTTAATATAATGTATAATCATAAGACTACAAGCTGACAGTATCATTAGCACACTGGGCAAAATGCTTTACATTCTGAGTTCAAATTCCTTCTAGGTTGACTTTGTCTTTCATCCTTTGAGGGTTGATAAATTAAGTACCAATTGAATGTGTAAACAGTTCAGTTGATCATACAACTGGAATGATCATCATAGAAACAGATAAAGATCCATTTCCTTTAGTTTTTGTTTACTTATACACTTCAGTAAATGAGTCAATGAGATAATATCTGTGTGGCTGCTCAATTTGCTAGAAATAACAGCTAAATCACCTTCACACTATGCTCTAACATTTTTAAAATGAAGGACACATTAAATAATGTTGTCCCACATCTTCAATAAAAATACAGAATGGCTCATTATGGCCTGACCTCAGTTTAAACTGAAAGGCATTCGTTGCAACAAATGTAAACACAGAAAAACTTCACGAAATATATGCGAAGAATATGTAAAATATTAAGACAATTGATGAAAAATACTTAAATTTAAATTCTAAATGATAAATATATTTTTTTATTAAAACAAAACACGTGGGTGAAGTAAATCTTGTGGTGTGAAGAATCAACAGAACACAACGTGCGGTTGTCACGGTAACAAGTTGTAAATGCTTCGCTGTCTGTTGATTGGCTAAAATTACCCAAATTTTCCTAACTTTAATTCCAAATAACATCAGATTGTTTAATTTACGAGATAAAGTAATTGGCTGATTGTAATCAAAATTCAGTGTAGCATCGATACACCAAAATTGAAAGCAATCTGAGCAATATTAAAAGGGGTTGATTTTGTGAATCAGTTTAACTACATCCGCCATACCATTTAAAAAAGTATTTGTAAAAAATTTCATTCAAATATATCCATTTTTCTGAAAGTTAGGGAGAAAGAAATTTGTGAACAGGGAACACATATGTTGATATGCGCCACATGGTTTAAGAGAAATATTTGTGGTTATATTTATAAATTCAAAGGAGTTATTTTTAAAGGGGTAAAAGCGAAAACAGATATTTGCTATATATTAAGAAGAAATGTAGTATAAATAAGAATGCAAAAACCTTTTACCCTCTCTACTTGATAATATCTAGTTGTCAACTCGGTAATAAATATAATTATACTAAAATTTTAACAATGTATTCTTTATAGTTAAAGTTGGTTTTATGTTTTTATATTCACTTCAATGACGTTATATTTAAAAATAAGTATAAATTTGTACGTAACAATTGCTGTGTCAGAATTTGCATCCCAGGTACCAATTTTAACGACTTCCTCTTCCGTTTCAGTAATCTCTAGAAATGGTTTGTATATGTATTTGTCTTGCTTATCTCGACTAATCTTTGTAATTTCAGAGATTTGATTATTGAAAAAATATATGAAATGTCTCAATCAATTCGCTAGCATATGTTAATTTTATTATTTTTATGTAATTATAATTTAGAAGTTGATTTATGTAACCACAGCATGAGGTGTGCTCAACCATGTATTATATTTTGCATGTGAAAATGTCTTTTTTCAACATTATCTACATATATTTAGAAAATCCTTGTATTTATATTATTTCTTTTAGAAAATCCTTGTATTTATATTATTTCTTTTAGAAAATCTTTTAGCTATTTCCAAAGACATTCATTGTTAAATTTATTAGTTGATTTCGTGTTAACAGTAACAAACTTTTCAGATTTCGTGAGCCAAAACCACACTGCTATTATCTTTGTTTTGTAGTATTTAAAGTAGCGGTAATAGGATTGCAATTGATTATACCATTTCGTCTGAAACTATAATGGTATGGGATAAATTGTTCATTCTGAGTTACTGGCAATATATTTCTCGCGTTCTTCCGTTTTGTTAGGCTAAACGTACAAAAAAGGTCGGAATTTGCGGTAAATATGGTACCCGGTATGGTGCCTCGTTGCGTAAGACGGTTAAGAAGATGGAAGTATCTCAGCATGCCAAATATACCTGCAAATTTTGTGGCAAGGTAAGCATTTTATTAATTTTTCGTCGCTTCCGTCTGTTCCAATATCAAGTTGCAAATATAGGGATTTATAGGCAACCAATTTTTGGCGGACCTTTACTACACCTCCATCCACTTCTTTTTTCCCTACAGAAACCCACGTTTTCGGCCACGGAGATTCCGAATCTGTAAAAAATAAATTGGCATTTCAACCCCCTCCCTGCAATTTCTTCGTTTTCCACTTTTTTTCAAAGGTTTATTGGCATTCTTTCGGATTCAGTCAATTTCTGTGAGCACGTGTTGTCTTGTACGTGTGTGTGAGCGTGTTGCAATATTTAGGATCTTAAAAAAAAAAAAAACATAACTAATACGGCTTTTTCGACCTTAATCTCGTTTTCTTGTATTTTAACGGATTTTGCATACGCAAATGAAGCAGGTAAGAACAAATGTGCAAGGCTTTTCTCAAGTTGAAAATGCGACGTTGTTTTTTGGTATATCTACATTACACAAAAAAAAAACGGGAACTCGCTCGCGCTCACGTATGCCCGTTAGCTTCCTCTTCAAACAGAACAAATGCTCGCGGAAAAAATGTTTTTTTTTGTTGTTTTTTATTCCTGCGAAATACGTGGAAAAATACGGAGATTGATTCTGAAGAAAAATTTTTTAGTTTCAAATTTTCGAAAAAAAAAAAAAGGTAATTGTTCAGTTTAGGTATATTCAAAAAGTTAAAAGAAGTTAAGGGGGAGATAACTACTAAACGGACAAGACATGAAATTTTGAAAATGTGGTTTCTTGCATATTCGGAATTTGTCATCTAAAACATGGGGGAGGGTCTCCATAATCGTAATCTCCGACATATAAAACTTAAGAATCCGAAAATTTTTCGGATTCCTATATTTTAGATGTTGGAGATTTACGAATGTGGAAAAATAAGAAAAAATTTTAATTTCACCTTCCTCCCAATTAAAAATTTTGATTTTGTTTACTTTGAAGAGATTGTAGCAAATAGATGAACATATGTAAATCGAAATTAAATGTAGTCAAAGATATTAAAGTGAAAAGAATTTGCATTTTACTTGTCTTTGCCTTAAATAATTGTAAATAACAATTACACCATTTTATGAGAAACAAGCATTAATATGTTTAATAATTGTTATAAAGCTTAATAAGGGGCTCAAATTTCACCCCCTCCCCAATTTTAAATTTACAGATTTTGCATACACAAACAAAGCAGGTAAGAACAAATATGCAAGGTTTTTCTCAAGTTTAAATTGCAACATTGTTTTTAGCTTCCTCTACACACGTAAATACACAAAACAAAACACGTTCGCATGCACACACATCTGCCTGCCTCTTCCACTTCGACACAAGTGTTTTCAGTTAACAAGACAAAATCGAAAGTGACGAAGATAATGGCAATTCTGAACTCAAAACAATTCATTCCCAATTTTTTAATATATATATATATATATATATATATATATATAGAGTTATTAATATTTCTAAGTCTCTCTAAAGGAGACTACGGCAGCGGTACTGGAAATTA
>NC_068989.1:31204995-31206167 GCF_001194135.2 Octopus bimaculoides | reverse complement strand
TATATATATATATATATATATGGCACTATTAGCTGTCAAGTGAAAGTGCTCACTGCCTGCTAGTGAAGTATCTGTCTGTCTGCCTGCTGGCCTGTCGATTCTTTGGCTTCTGACAGCTAATACCATGACTGGCCGGAGCGAGCTGTCTGTCTCTCTCTCTATCTATCTATCTATCTATTACTCGAAAGTTCGCGCGTCCGCGCTAGCTAGTCGTGAGTAGAAAACACAAATTTAATATAAAAACATATTTCCTGAAATTGCAAATTATTTAATATATATAGTTTATTTACAAGTGCAGAAAATCTTTATTTTATAAGATGTATGATTTAACATATTGAAAGATGATGCTTCTCAGGGTCTACATACGGATTCTAATTGAGGTTGTTGGTCATAGCTTGTTGAGTCGGGAACTGTTATGCCATTTACATGACACGTTTTATGCCTGGAATAAGTAATGTTTTCCTTCATTGAAATATAGGTGTATATGCAAGAAGGTAAACATTTCTTGTTGAAATAGAAGAAACATTTAGTAGATCAACATACAAGTTTTTAATTTCTACTTTGATAAAGCGCAATGTCATCTGATATATTGTCTCTAAAGAGAGAATTTAGTTCATGATGAAGATGACTTAAAATAATTATTTGATTCTGAAATGCTTGGCTGGAGGAAATTTAGATGGATCGTGCCTGTGAGTTGTCTCTAGTGTGTGTATTGAAATAGCACTGGAGGAAAAAATATGTATTTCCATTCATATAATGACATGCATGTACATGTATATGCATACATGAATAATATTAATATGCCAATGTGGCTATTAAAGGCCCAACCACACACATTTGTTTTAGGTCTTCTACCTATTTGAATTGGGCCATACACCAGATAAGCCTTATGTTCTGAAATTTAAATTTTGAATTTGTTTCAAAATTTAAATTTCAGAACATAAGGCTTATCTGGTTGGCCGGAGCGAGCTATATGTCTGTCTGTCTGTCTCTCTCTCTATCTATCACTTGAAAGTTCGCGCGTCCGCGCTAGCTAGTCGTGAGTGGTCGATCCTATTATTTTTAAACTTCAAACTTCATTTGTTTTCTATTTTGATAAATTCTCTCTGTTGAAAATTATATCTTTATATTTTAAATAATTTGCAATTTTAGGAAATATGTTTTTATATTAA
>NC_068989.1:31201118-31203138 GCF_001194135.2 Octopus bimaculoides | reverse complement strand
AGATTTATCAAGGTCTTCAACGGAAAATCCTTCGAATTCTGACTCGCTGCTTGACAGAATAAAATTCGTATCCATTTTTTTGTCAGGATTACAAATTTTGAAAACACAACAGGAACAAATTAGGAAAAAAAATCTCCTAAAATTCACAAAATTAAAAAAAACACGTTGGTCGTCGTACAAAACTATAGCTGAACTGTTTACACAAATAATCACTTGTTTTCACGAATGTACTAACAAGATTTGCTCGGATATTCTCATTTAAATATGAATAGGTGATTACGGGCGGCTTGGTCACATGAACCAAAATTTTTTTCGGGCGGCTTTGGTAACGAAAGGGTTAAATAAACTTCATCCAACCCATATGAACATGGTGTTAAAATGATGGATGGCATCTTTGAGTTATTGAGCACAGATTTTGCTTTATAGATGCATGTAGTCAGTTATTAACATTAATAATGTACAGGCAAGGCAATACACCAAATGATGAGTTGAACCTATAGGCTAGCAATTTTGCTTGAGTGTTGTACATGACAAAGAATTTGCTTGGTATCAAAGGTGTAAACATTGCTTTTGGCAAAATTTAAGCAGCTGGTACAATTGGCTTTTTAGATTTGCTCGCCATTCTAATTGGAAGAGCTTGTATTTGTGGTGATTGCTTTGTTAATATGGTTCGAGGACATGGGGTTAGTTATTGAGTTGGTGGCCAGACTTGACAAATGGCAGGTTTAGAAATCCAGTGTGGTTGTAATTGAGGATATTCGTTACTGCAGGCAGTTCAGATAGCAAATGGTTTGGTGTTCATAACAGTTGTATCAATATGAGAAATGATGCAAGTCTGTGCTAGAGTGTTTGCAGAAGTTGGATCCTACCTTAGGCATTAGGGATGCTGGAGCTTGTGTTTGCCATAAACTAAGTTCACTGAAGAAAGCTTTCAGGATTTGAGGGAATCCCCCCCCCCCCTCCAAGAAAAAATTGTTTGCTCAACATTGTCCTATAGTCATCTTCTACATGCCAGTACAATCATTTTTATTCATTTTGGATTTCTTTTTATTAGGATGCTGTGAAAAGGAAAGCTGTTGGTATCTGGAGTTGTAAATCTTGTAGAAAAATTGTAGCTGGAGGTGCATGGTCTTATAGGTAAGGTTTTTATTTTTTTTTACTTTTAGTTGGAGGGGTGCAAATTTTTTAAATGTCTATATTCTCGTATTCCAATGCTAAAATGCCAAAGGGGGATGTTTTCTAAATATTTAATGGGGTTTTAAAGAATGGACTCAGCTGTGTGTTTATACACACAAATTTCAACCTGAGCTGCTTAGTGCTCAAAGGGTTAGAAGAAATATTACCTTAACCCTTTTGTTACCATATTTCTAACCAAATTACACACCCCTTATGTGTTTCAATTAATTTCTAACATAATTATAAATTTAGGCTGGTTTCATTAAACAACTTTTTTATTTATCAACATATTAATGTGATTTTTGGAAGATAATTTAACGAAAGGTTCTCAACCAATTCTATACCAAAATTTTTGTCACAAAGTGACTTTAATTACAGGAAAATACAGGTAAATTCAACAAAGTATAAAATTATTTAAATTTTTGTTCAAACATCGCTATAGAAAATGGGTTATTAGCTAATATTCAATTGGGTATACAACGAAATATTATTATAGAAGAGTTGTGCACATTACTGGATTTATTACTCTCTTTTGCCAGTATAAAATTAAAATCCAGAGCAGTACTCAGTAGTTGATTCACAAATCTTTTCCAAACTTTGATCCCCCATTTTGTGCACTTTCCTGGCATATACTGTCGAAAACGCACTCCGCCTTTATAGCCCACCATATCCTCATCTATAAACTGTTTTATATGTGCTTTGAACACAGTCAATGAGGGGTCTTATTTTAAATAAGGGATCAAAGTCTGGTTTTCCACATACTGGTGTACTGCTCGTGTCTCTTACATGTAGATATTGAGTCAATTTTAAAAACCGTATCCTCGTCATTATACTTGAGACATAT
>NC_068989.1:31191296-31200725 GCF_001194135.2 Octopus bimaculoides | reverse complement strand
GCTTTTTTTTTCGGTTACAGAGTTAGATTTATCAAGGTCTTCAACGGAAAATCCTTCGAATTCTGACTCGCTGCTTGACAGAATAAAATTTGTATCCATTTTTTTGTCAGGATTACAAATTTTGAAAAAAATCTCCCAAAATTCACAAAATTAAAGAAACACGTTGATCGTCGTACAAAACTATAGCTGAACTGTTTACACGTGTTTTCACGAATGTACTAACGAGATTTGCTCGGATATTCTAATTTAAATATGAATAGGTGATTACCGGCAGTTTTGGGCGGCTTGGTCACATGAACCAAAATTTTTTTCGGGCGGTTTGGTAACGAAAGGGTTAAGATCCATAAATATTCTCAACAGGAAGAGCATCCTGCCAAGTTCATCTGACCCATTAAAGCATTGAAAAGTAGACATTGTGTGTGATGTATCTTAATCTTTCTCCATGAAGAGGACATTGTATTGGTAATAGACAAGTCAGAGAACTAGAGTTCTTCATTTAAAAATCTTACCTTCAAAATGTTAGAATTTATACTTTCACTGTTTCATCTGACACATGCATGAATTGAAAAGTAGATGCTAAAGTGTTTATCCTTAAATTTAGTTACACTTCTAAAATATTCAAGTATTATAAAAGTTAAGTCAAATATATAGAGCATTATTTTTTGTTAAATAATTCTGATTAATTATATTTTATACATTTCAGTACAACAGCTGCAGTTACAGTTCGTAGTGCCATAAGACGTTTGCGGGACATGAAGGAATCCTAAACTTAATGGTTTTCCTGTTCAATAAATATTTTAAAAATTATATGGTTGATTGGTTTCATATAGATATTTTTGAATTGTCCTTATTTGTTCTCTGCTCTTGAAGTTACTGTAAACTCGATGTGATGTGATTACTCTTTGAATAAGTCTTGTTGCCAACTTCGAGAAAGTTAATACAAAATCAGTTATGGTGGAAAGCCTTCTATTCAAACCTGATGTTTCCAGAATTCTTGTATTAACTATACCCACTTTCCTGAAAAAGCTGGTCTTTGACCTAGTTGGTTAAGTAATTTGCTTCGCAACCATATAATTTCAGGTTTATTCCTGCCATGAAACTATAGCAAATGTCTTGTATGGACCAATGCTTTGTTTTGGAAGACAAACTACACAAGCTTTTTTGGTGTTCCTACTGCATAGGCGGCTGTCATAAGTCCTGTTAAGAGTTCAGAAGGTTGGGTCGCTAGCAACAATCACTTCCAAATTAGAGTGAAATTTCGTTCCCTTGAGATGTTTCTTTAGTTGTGGAAAGAGGTGATAGTTGGAGGGGGCCAAGTCAGGAGTGTAAGGTGAGTGGTCTACCAATTCAAATCCTATGTCACATTTTCCATAGTTTCATGTGCTGGTGCATTGCCCATGGCATTTCTGCTTTAAAGCTTTACACAGTTCATCCAACATAGACATATTCTGCATTTTTGGCATGTATTTTATGAGGGTTACTCCAGTATCTTTCCAGCTGGCTTGGGATACAGTGAACTTTTGTGACACCACTCAATTGCTGCTTGGTCTGGGGATCATAATGATAAAGCCAAATTTCATCCAGGGTGATTAAATGAGCCTTAAAATCAGCCTGATGCACTTCTCTGCATTCAGGTATTTTGGCACCTATTTTGTGGAAAGCTTTCGCGGGAAATCCTCCCTGAGTCAACTAAGACTAGCTGAAACCCAGCAGTCCAAGTGAAACCTGATGTGCACAGCGTTCACTTAGTCCTCTGGTCTTGAAGGTTGGCTGTCTTGTCTGGGGTTCATATGTGACTTTGAAATGACCAGTTCAAAACCTTGACATTCAGATTTTCACTGTGGAGTAAGATGGGAAGCCTGCCTTCATTTCACAATAGATTTCTGCCTTGCAGAAAGAGGAACATCATGACTGCCCATTCTTCAATTTTACTAAAATCCACTGTAGGAGCTTGGTTCCTATGGCTGGATACCCTTCCTAATGCCAACCACTTAACTGCATGCTGGTTGCTTTTATGTGACTCTTGCAGGCTAATCCTCTTAACCAGGGGATGTGGCCTTAACACTTCTGTGGAGGTTGGGTTTTCTTGAGTACAGCAAGGCACCAGATATCTCAATCCTAGAATAGCTGTTTGCATACATGCATCATATAATCTTTCTTTCACTCTGAGAAACCTTTGGTTGCCAACAGAGGTGAAAGTGCTGAATTTTCTCGATCCTATTATTCTAGCTATTACTCAATGTACATCCTCCTCTACCACTAATTTGGTCCCCTAAGTAGCAGAAATTATCCACTACCTCTAAAGAGCTGGGGTATCTGAGAAAATTGATTTCTCAAGTATCTAGTTTTTATGGTGCCTGTACATGTTCCACATGAACACTATATATGTCTGTAAAAACATCCAATTGAATAGGCCACCATGCTTAAGATCAGGGAAAAGAGAGCTGATAACAGGAAGGGCATCCAGCTTTAGAATACTGTCTCAATGAGTGTTGTCCAACCCATACTAGCATAGGAGAGGGTACAAAAGTGGTGACTAGCGAGCATCACAAAAAGCTGCCAGTTTCAATAGTTAAACTGTTCAAATCATTGCTCTCAATCACAGTAAATATTGATTCCTCAGATTGAGGGGTATATATTTGGAGAATAGCAGAGTAATTTGTAGCCCTTTTTCTATTGAAAGGAACAACGAACTTATATTGATCTGGTGTTCGAACTGTTAAAACTAAGTGGGAATCAAGCTGATTTTTTTTTTTTTTTTATATGTAACATTAAAAACAAAGTGCTGACAATTTTAACCATGAAAGATTTAGATATCAAGTTTCTAAATTCATTCCATGTTGGAGTGAGCTCTCCTAACAAGAATGATTTTGAAAGAAAATCATTGGAGACAAGGGAGAGAAATCAAGTCATTTTTTTAAAAATTTATTTTTCTTTGCAAAGGTATCACAATACGTTTTGTTAATCAACAGTAGATAATTAAAGTGCTATCTTCTACATAAATTCATCTAATAAGGCCATTTAAAAAAAATTCTTAAGATGGTTAACTAAGTCTGAAACAGTAAACAATTATTTCCCAAAACATTACAATGTAATAAAGTTAATCACTTTCTAATGACAAAGTACGTATATATCTGCCTTATCCTTATTTTAATTGGCAAAACAGAACAGCATTTTCTACAAAATTGTAGATTGAAATAATTTTTGGGGATGAATTTAATGAATAAGGAAGCTTATATGTTGATACATAGACATGTATAAAGATAGTTGGCTATTTTCTCTTGGCAAGTATATTAGAGAAATTTCTATATTTGTCTTAGAGCAGAAACTCTACATTCAAAAAGTTATTAAATCTAACTTTTGAAATGATTTTGAACTATTGGCAAATACTATCATGATAACTAATTATTTAACTTTACTGAGAGGTTAAACAAGGCCATATTAAGATACTAGCTTTCTCATTTCTTTCATGTGCTTACCCAACCCATCTTCCCACAAAGATATATATTGTTTATGAAGTTAAAAATGAACTGAATGGAGAGAGAAGATTAGTGTTAGTACTTTTAAATCTTCAGAAAGGAAAACACAAAATCTTCACAATTTGGAGAAACATCTTAGAAAATAAGATGAGCAACAATGTATAAGAATGACTGACTAACACTGGTTATCACCTTTCTTACAATAAAACTGCTAATTATTTCAAAAGCTATTGCGGCAGAGATATTAAAATTAAAAGATGTTCAGGACTGACAGCTGTTTTACTTTGACTATGTAATCAACTTCAATAACGAGGTCCTAACAAACTGAGATTTCACTCCGAAGTTAGATACTGGAATTTTATGCCAGTCCAATGGCAATAGGAATAGGATTTAAATTATAATACCCTCAATAGTGTTATTGGGTTTTGATGCTGAATAACACATCATAATCTTCCAAAAAAGGTTCACTCAGAGTGAAATCTGAATTTAAGATGAGTCCTTTCCTTATAAATTTCAAACTTAAATATACATTGCATATTTTCATTAATAATAAAGTTCATTTTAAAAATCTATTTACAATTTAAAGAAAAATATTTTAAGTGAAAATGCCCAACTTGAAATTATTTGATAAACATTAAGAAAAGGTATTATCATGTACAACAGGGAAAAGTTCATATCTTACATTAAAAATAAATGGGGATTTTTCCCAGGTGAATTTGATAGCTGCTTTTAAAAAATAGTCACCATTTGGTAATCGGAAAAGCAAATTTTCTTTCATTTTGTTCAACATGTATGAGAATACCCACCTGTACATGCACATACGCAAAAATATATATTCACAGCTATACATACATGTACATATATACATGATTTTAGGTGCATGTGTATATATACATGCAACATGGTAATATATATATGTATATACATGGTTTAAATACATATAAACAAAGCATGAAATTTATCACAAGATGCTGTCATCTGGGTGTTGTAATTTAAATTGTGACATTTGTTTATAATATTTGTCAGTGGTCATCAAGCTCTGTTGAATCAAGGAACTCAAAGTCATCAGCCAACTCTGTATCACTATGTTCTACATAATCTTGTGTAGCTGTTGGTCGAACTTTCCTTCTTCGTTTAACTGTTGCAGTTTCATACTCATGTAGTTCATTCTCTTCATCTGACATTTGCTGATCTAGATCAGGTGCCTCAGGATTTGAGAAACCCTTTAAAGCCATTTTCATCATGGATCCCATTGCTTGAGCTACAATATTTTCTGCAATATTCCGTTCAATGTCTACACTGTTATCTTTTTGTGATGTACTACCAGTTCTTGCATCTAAACCAAATTCTCCATCATCAGAATCAGAATCAAAGTGTGTTGGCACAAACTGAATTACATCTGATGATTTGTTATCTAGCAATTCATCATCAGTGTGGTCATCAAATGATGGCATCTCTTCTCCAAGACCTTCAGCCAAATCTTGCTCTATATCAGTTTCATGGTCATCTGCAAAATACAAATCCATAAACATATATAAGCATATAAAATAACATTTTCAGCAGCACCAATGCTGTTATCAACCTCATTATCATTTCCAAGGTCCTCTTTTTCAATATTGTGATGGACACTTTAATACTTGTCAATATAATCAATCCTGTACATTGTACAGGAGATGCAACAAAGAATATAGCAGTGAATATCCTTCCTAGCACCAACTGTTATGATGAAGCAATCCAAATATTTTTATTGCAATATCAGCATCTTAAATTCTGTCTTCTCTTGATTTTGAAAAGCTTAGGCATTCCATCACTGCAATGTTTTGATGAAATGCCAAAAATTAAAACAGAGCCGAGCACTTACTAGTTCAGAATGTAAAAACTGGCCATGCAATATATTTTGTGTGCATCAAAGAGATCAGATAGTATAACAATAATAGGCCAAGTTTCAATAAAATAAAGTTTAAGTAGTCGGTGATTTTCTGACGGCAGTATAATATTAAAATAGTTGAAGGTGTAGCATCCTAATTATAAAAACAGCACTGTAAGGAATATATTTGTTTTATATTTTGGCATAAGGCCAACAATTTCAGAGAGGGGATAAGTCAACTTCATCAACCCAGTGTTCAACTGGTACTTATTTATCAACCCCGAAAGGATGAAAAAACATAAAAACAGATAAAATACTGCTAAGCATTTTGCCCAGTGTGCTAATGGTTCTGCCATGTCACCGCCTTGCAAGGAATATATTTAGGTATTCTAAAATGTTAACTGCAACTTAGGGGTTTAAGTCTATGGGAAGAAAAATCCAAAGCATATTGTAAGAATATAAGACTTCTAGATCTTGTTACTAACTTCTCGTTAGCAACTTAGGTGAAACTATATTCCTAAGTATATAATGCTTGAGTGTCCAAACCATGTTTATATATTTTAATTATTGATTTTTCATCTATCTTTTCTGTATACATATCGAAACAAATTATATGCAAAATGTGACATAATTGATTTCTGTATGGAAAGCTTTTCCTTTTACAACTTTGCTTCTGTGCTGCCAACATTCATTGTCAATTACATTCATTTAAACTACAATAACACAAGGCTGCCACAGCTCTTTTACATATAGGTGCAGGAGTGGCTGTGTGGTAAGTAGCTTGCTTACCAACCACATGGTTCCGGGTTCAGTCCCACTGCGTGGCACCTTGGGCAAATGTCTTCTACTATAGCTTCGGGTCGACCAAAGCCTTGTGAGTGGATTTGGTAGGCAGAAACTGAAAGAAGCTTGTCGTATATGTGTGTGTCTGTGTTTGTCCCCCAACATTGCTTGACAACCGCTGCTGATGTGTTTACGTCCCCGTCACTTAGCGGTTTGGCAAAAGAGATTGATAGAATAAGTACTAGGCTTACAAAGAACAAGTCCTGGGGTCGATTTCTTCGACTAAAGGCAGTGCTCCAGCATGGTCACAGTCAAATGACTGAAACAAGTAAATGAGTCTATACCTGGCTCCAATCTTTTTTTTAAAAAATTTATATAATCAATATATTCAATATGATAGAATTTGCAATAAATCAAAGATAATCAAATATGCTTTCCATCCATTGACATATAATAGAATGGAAAAAAACAGTATAGTATGAGACTTAACAGCTTACAAGTTTCTGATTTTACACTCTTACATTCTAAATTCAAATCCCACTAGAATCAATCTTGATCTTCATTATACCAGAGAGGATACTGTAGTAAATCCAAGAGCTACAAAAACTAGTTTTCAACCTCAGTAATCCAATGACAGAAACTGCCACAGAACACTGAATGATAAGTCTCACAGAAAGTAGTTTCACAACAATGTGGTTTCAGATTTAGGCCCACTATGTGTACCTTGAGCAAGTGCTTCTATATCCATGGGTTGACTAATGCATTGGTAGACAGAAATACTGCAGAAGCCCATTACGTATGCAGACACACAGGCACGTTAGTACTTGTCAATTGGTGTCAGTTTGTTTAATCCTCATAACTTAGCAGTTCAGCATATGATAGAGTAAGTACCAGACCAAATAAGAACTGGGATATCTTCAAGATGGTGCCTTAGCAGACACATACACACACACGCACAGATATATATGCCAAGTTCACTGCACTCTTTAGATCATTTTTACTATCTTATATTAATAAAATGCAAAGTGTGTCCTTATCGGTTACACTGTAGGCAAAGAAGAGTAAAACAAGAGTTGGAGGAGTAGGTGGCAGTGAGAGATGCTAAAGCAGGCAGATAACATTTAAAGGCTTTGAAGACACTAGGGAAAGAAGAGTAAAACAACAAATGGAGTGGCAATGATTGACAGTCAGAGGCAGCTAACTGCAGGCGAACTGTAGTGAGCTCTCAATTCCCCAATATTTTAATGAAATAAAATTAAATTTTTATCGTAAATTATATTTATCAATTTCACACACACACAAAGAGGCATATATGTTACATTCAATAAAATGATTTCCTCGATCTAAAAAGTATAAACAAACATGTATGCACACACATTCATAAACTCACACACGCATGTGTATGCACATGCATAGATGTACATAAATAGGTATGTGTATGTATGAGTATTTCTCCGGACCAACTCTCCAATTTCAGCTCTTTCATTTCTAACTTTCACCCTTCTCTCCAATTTACATCTACCATCTCTGACACTTCTGTAAACTTCTTGGATATCTTTCTCTCCATTGATCTTCCCTCCCACTCTCTCATCACCTCTGTCTTCTTCAAACCCACAGACTCCCACCTCTACTTCAACTTTTCCTCCTCCCATCCCTGCCACACCAAACGGGCCATTCCCTATTTCCAGTTCCTCTACCTCTCACACCTGTGCAGCCGGGACCAGCATTTCCAGATCCAGCCCCAGTACCTGGCCTGCTTGTTCATGCATCGCAGATACCCATCCACCCTTGCCCAAACTGCCATTACCCATGCTCATCAAATCAATCCCACCACCACTCTCTCTCCTTCCTCACATCAATCCCCCAACCACATCCCTTTTCCATCCCTCCACCCTACCCCTTCATCGGAGGATCCTACAGGCCTTCCATCACCTCCAGCTAGATCCCACGGGACAAGGATTCTGGATTATTTTTCTGTTTTTTTTTACTTAATTATTGAGAGCAGTTGGATTCATTTTTAGTATTCTCGCTTGTGAGTGTGAGAGCAGTCGAATTTATTTAAGATATTCTCATTTTAAAAATCATCTCCGGCTAATCGTTGAGAGGACATTGGTGATGCCTTGGCAGAGGTTTGTGCCAAGTGCTCTTGTTTTTTTTTATTTAATTTTTATTTATTTTCTATCTTTTTATCATTTTTTTATCTATTTTATTATGTTATTTTTATTTATTTTATTATTTATTATTTTTGTATTTAATTTTTATTATATTTTATTTTTTTATTTTTTTTATTTTATTTCTTTCACTGATTTGTTCATATAATCTTTTCCCTTTGTGGTTTTATTCTACCAATTCCTACTTATTTGTATTATTTGTACTACTTATTATTTGTTTTAATCTTTATATCTCATACTCCTATACCACACCCCTCTCCCTCTCACATACACACACATGCACATATACCTCCACTCACACAACACACACATACATATATGCACACACATACATACATGCACACACATACATACATACACACATGAATGCACATGTACCTCCACACACACATACATACACTTCCACTCATTCACATACACATACACACATCCCCACATGCACAAGCGAACACACACACACGCACCCATACACATGTTCACACGTTCCCACTCCATCTATGTACACATGCCAACACACACATCCACACACCATTCAGACTGCCCCTCAGACATTCATCAAACTGCTCCCATCTATGCCCACATGCAAAAACACAAACACACACATTGTCACAACCACCCATACTCACACCTGTCACAATAGCTGCTGATCTCTCACTACAACATTAAAACACACAGACCACTCACACAAAACAAGACTACTGATGACCCAACAGTAGTTTGAGTTTCCCAGCAATAGAGGTTTTTGTTTTCTTTTCAGGTTATTTTGCATTCTTTCAATGAATATGACATTGAAATCACACATAAACGGCTCCTTTCCCCAGAAAAGGAAAGATTTAGCTGCTGTTTCTTGCACGCCCTGCAACCACATAACAGGTATTTCAGGTCCTTTATCGCAAATAGCTGTTACATGGTAGCAGGGTGCGCTAGAAATAGCAGCCAAATCTTTGGCAGTGAGATATATTGAATACACTCATAAAAAAACCTATGGAAAAAACTATTTCACACTGAGGTTACAAATGGGTCTTTTACGAAACATTTACTGTATTTTCCCTTTAAAATATTTTTAAATATGCCAAAAAAATTTTTGTAATGCTATTTACTTGAAAATAATTTTAAAAAACATTAAAAT
>NC_068989.1:31190481-31191019 GCF_001194135.2 Octopus bimaculoides | reverse complement strand
TTATTTTCAGAATATTTTCCCATTATACACTGTTTAGGGTATTTATACCCAAAAATCTCTAATATCTCTAAAACTACTTGCGATGAACAACCTTAATTGATTTTCAAACCTTATTGAGTTCTCATCAGAGGCATCCACATCATTCTGACAGTCTCCAGAAAAACAAGCAGCCAAAATGTTTATATACTCAACAAATGCAGCAGATACTCTATGAAGGAGTCCCTAATTTGCATACCAAACGTGTTTAATACTCTATAAATACCAGCAGCCTGTCAACAGGGATCTTAGTCCACACAGTATCAAGGTATGATATAATATATGTATATGTAACACATGGTATAATTATAAACAGGGCAAATTTTAACCATTTCTCTACCGACTGAAAAAAAATTATGAACAACCTTAATCAATTTGCGAATCTTATTGGGTTCTCATCAGAGGTGTCCACATCATTCTGGCAGTCTCCAGAGAAACAAGCAGCTAAACAGTTTATATGATTATATATATATATATATATATATATATATATATATATATA
>NC_068989.1:31182364-31190471 GCF_001194135.2 Octopus bimaculoides | reverse complement strand
TATAAATTTTGCTAAACTTGGATAAACATTTTTTACCCCTGTACCCTTAATGCCCACTTAGATCTCATTGTGACCTCCTTCGTTTTCTATTTTAGGCCCCTTTTAATTGATAATCATAATATAGTTTAAGTCATCCTTGCCCTTCCTCTCTCTGGTTAGCACCTACATACCATTAGCTTGCTAGCATCTCCTGAGGCATGTTCTTTTATGTAGACATGGCAAATTTATAGTCATAGTAAAATAGGGCTAGAGAAGAGTATCTGACACTAAAATGGCTTATTGATGTGTTTTGTTTCTCTTTTTTCCCTGACGAGATGATTACATTGTTTTACATCATTTTATTCAGGAATAATACCAATCTTTTCTTCGAACCATATGTCGAAAGTATAAAGATTTGAATAACACCTGCATTTAACTCCATTTCTTAATTTATCTATATATTCCAAACCTATCTCCTGCAGGAAATAATGCACTGAACCAACTGGGAAGCTGCAGCAGCCATCACTTTATTTTTTACCTCCCTTCTTGACTATTCATAGGTCAAAGGGGCATGCAACATCAATTATAGTATACATGAAGTTCACCTTATCCACCACCATTAGGTCCAGCTTGGTGAGCTCAAATCCCACAGGATTTTGTAGGTCTCTGATTATGCCACTCTCTGTGCTTTGTGCTCATGCCACATCTAGCCTCTCTTTAGCCCCACTTTTCATGCACTTTTCAATGTAGCACTCTCATTACCTCATTGTGTTGCCGCAATTTATATTGACCTTGGGCAAATTGAGGGCATTCAATCACAATAAGGCCAATGGTTTTGTCAACTTTATTATAGATTTGGCACAGTGGGGACACTTGCTCATTTCTAAGGCTGACCCTCCAATTTGTGGCTAAAGCTTGGTCTTGCACTGCCAGTATCTTTCAGAGTTCCATTCTTCAACCAGCCCTGCCTATGTGCTCCAGCAACTTCAGTTGTGGTTACATGGTATTGATTGTATAGTCCCTTTTAGTATAGTGCTTTTTCATGTCTTTCTTGTAGTACTTGCTTTGTTGTTTTCTTTTTCCCTGCTTTCAAAATGTCTTTATCACTAACTGCCACTAGCAAGTTTTTTTCACTTTGGGATCCCAAGTTCGATATGCACACAGTCTTCCACACTCATCAGTCTCCTTCTTCCATTTGCTCTCTTTGTGTATAGGTGATCAGTGTCTGCATATAGATGATGGGCTCCATGCATTGCTAGGAACTTTCTTATCTTCCTGTCCACTTCAGAATTCCAGCACCAAATCAAACTACTGCAACTGCATGAGAGCTTATTGCTGAAATTATGTTTCTGGCATTCAACTTAGAATGCAATATTTTTCTCAATTGCCACAGATACTTTTTCTTTGTCTTTTATATCATTCTTTGACTTTTCTTTCTATCATCATCATCAGCACCATTATTATTATTATTATTATTGAGTGAGAGAGCAGTGCATGCCATCAAAGTGACACTGGAGTAAAATATACGAAGCCCAGTATACCCATCATGACTACCCGTCTGATGAGGGTACTACATCAGGCATATGCACCACAACCATATGTACACAACATAGTGATCTCATATCAAGATAAACAGCGCATGACCTTGCAGGTGGGGCCCAGTTAGAATTTTCACCAGATCGAGTAGCCCATCCTGCTCAAAAGGTCTCTGAATACACAGGTTGTTTAAGGATGATGAACAAAACATGTTTCCAACGGTGAATTATTCAAACCCCAAAGAATTCCTCTCAACACATGGTTATGATGTCTCCCCACAATACTTCTGCTTGTGATCAGAGATGCACATATCAGCCACTAAGGGACATGCTCAACTGGTTAAGGTCAAGCAACTGACAAGCAAATCTGTGGTATTGAACAGAATATTTGCTGTAGCTCATCTTTTATACCAAGACAAAACAATGTACATGATAACACTTCCAATCAGTTAAGATCAGAAGCCATGAGAACTACTGCCTGACACTACATCAGGGCATAGAGAGCTACTGCATGGTACTGCATCAGGGCATTGAGATCTACTGCATCAGGGCATTTATTATTATTATTGTTGTTGTTATTGTTAATAATATTATTTATACCGTGATAATTTTTATAATTTTTATTATGATTACCATTATTATCAATGTTATTATTATTGTTTTTGTTGTTGTTGTTATTATTAAGGCAGTGAGGCAGCAGAATAATTAGTACACTGGATGATATGCTTAGTGGAATTTCGGCCGTAGCTATGTTCTGAGTTCAAAATCCACCGAAGTCAACTTTGCCTTTCATCCTTTCGGGGTCGATATATTAAGTACCAGCTGAACACTAGGGACCATGTAATTGACTAGTATATGATCATAAACATATACCTTTTTGGAATTAGGATGATCCCGGGATTGAAAATCTGCCCTTCATTTGGTTCTTGAACATTCAGTATTAGGATCTGATTTGAAAGGTAAAGCTTGGCTAATTCACACCATCTTGGTTGGTGTTTGTCAGATGATGTCAGAGATCATGGGGGAGATAAATGACATTCACTTCATTAATTTTATGTTGAGATAAGAACTTACGGACAAATTAGCCAACAGCTGGAATTCAACTTGGGACTGGAACAATAAAGTGATTGCATTACAGAATTAACTCATTTGTCTAATAGTCATTAATTTTGGGCTGCAGGCCCAATTAGCCCTCTGCAAGAACCAGCTTATGAGTCCGCACGGAGTGCCGCTTTTAAGCTAGTTAAGAGTACATTTGATTCTGTTGTGTATGGGGTGAGTCATTCTATTTTGATGCCTTATAATTTAACACACTCACTGGTAAAATTTCCACTTATTTCTTTTTTCTTTTTCCAAAATTTTCATTGCGTCTTGCAACCTTTTCAACACACATAAAGAATCTTGCAAACCAAATCCAAAAACGAAATATATTTGATTTTATCGGTATAGTCAGTTCCAGCAAGGGCTAAGTTGTTATTTGATTATTTGTCAAATTGAATCATATCAAATTATATATGACATTTACCATCACAATTTTATTCCACTCTTGGTCACAACTGCCCGGCAAATGGGAATGTGAAACGCTGAGTAGCAGTTCTTTTGTGATGTTTTTGAAGCTTTAATAAAAAAAGCATACTACCCTACCTTCGATATTTGAGTACTATTTTTTTCCACCTTGTTTTGCATTTATGTGTGTGTGAGCGCATGTGTGTGTGGTGTGTGTGTGTGTGTGTGTGTGTGTGTGTGTGTGTGTGTGTGTGTGTGTTGTGTATATGGGGTTAAAATGTAGTAACATTGTTCTTTATAGAATAGTCATATCACAGTGGTATATATAACCTAACTGTCTAGTATTGTTACTACCTATACCTCATTTAGAGATTTCAGAACTAGCTACTGTGCTCGTTATGAGATCATCAGCTGTCTGCCACTTCTCTGTTTGTATATTGTGAGTAGGGACAATTGACTGCCATCTCTAGCAGGTAGGTATCGATTACCCATGAAATGTAAAGACCCAGAAACAATGGTTTACTGGTCATGCCAAGCTGGAGGGGAGTGATTTGCTCCCTTACAATATATCAGATACAGGTTGTGAGTCGTTAACCAGATGGAAGAGACATTTCCTGGAGTTAAAATATAGTAACATAGTTCTTTATAGAACAGCAATGTTATAGTGACAAAAGGCATTATTGTCTAGTATCATTACCACTTATATCCCCTTTAGAGAATTTCAAACTATCTATTTTGTTCGTTACAAGATCAGCAGCTGTCTGCCACGAGACAATTGACTGCCATCTCTAGTAGGTAGATATCCAGATGAAGGGTAAAGACCCAGAAACCATGTTCTACTGGTCTTGCCAAGCTGGAGTGAAGTGATTTGCTCCTTTACTCACAATGTATTGGACACAGGTTGTGTGTCATTAAGCAGCTGAAAAAGACATTTTCCTGGGGTTAAAATGTAGTAACATAGTTCTTTATAGAAATATTGATGCAGAAATATTGATGAACGACAATTGACTTACATCAATTATTATTTATTAATTCAATACAAATAGACTGCATCCCATCTAATAGCTGTTTTTGCTTCCAATGTTGTATGGTTTTGCCATTGTTATGCTAAAAATATTTATCATATTTGGTAAGAAAACCGATCTGAAACATGGATCTTCATCAGAGTGAAAAATAAATAAAAAAGAAGAGCCTAGAGAAGAAAAAGGAAAAGTTGAATATGGTTGTAATCATACCATTTTGCTTATGTATCTCTTGTTTCCTTATATTGGATCTTTTCACATACATATATATATATATATATATATATATATATATATATGTTAGAAATAATACATTTCTAAATCTCTGAGAGAGACTTAAACAGTAGTGATGCGATTAAGTAGTTGTATACTGTCAACTTAACGTGACAGTCCCAATAAGGGAATATACTGCTGCTAGGAAGCTGGACCGCTTCAGAAATGTATTATTTCTAATTTTTGTAATCATTGAATGTGTTTCACTGAAATAGTATATGTTTGCGAAAGCTTGACAAACTTCTTCAGCCAGCTAGTCTTGCTACTTCAGGCTGATGATGAGCAAAAACTCAGAAACATGTCCCTGAATGCAGGCTAAGCTGGGTGGAGGAGTTTGTCTCCCCCTCGCAAAGATAAGGACACAGGAAATGTGTCAAGGCCTAATAGGAAACGGTCCAGCTTCCTAGGGCTAAATAGCAGTAGTATATTCCCTTATTAGGACTGTCACATTAAGTTGACAGTATACAACTACTTTATATATATATATATATATATAAATATACACACACATACATACATATATATATATTTTATATATATATATATATAAACACATACATATGAATGTTCTATTTATAGGGAAGATCCAAATGAACAATTACAAGGTAGCCAGATGTCACTTAAGCACCGTAAGAATTAGTGATCATGCTTGCGTGAGAGTTAATACCAGGGAGAAGTGAGATGTGTTTTGGAGAACATAAGAATAATGGAAAATGGAGACAAACACTCATATATTGTAGTTTCTTACATCTGTTAAAATGACTTATTGATACACACACTGTCGTTTATATCCTCCCTGATGAGATTGATGCATTGTTCCACATTATTCATCCTCTCGGATTTATTTTAATGCATCTATCAAAACATATGTTGGTTATATGGCGATATAAATGATTTAGAATTGTTTCAGTTTAAACTCAGAAACCAACAACAAATTCATATTATGTAAATATTTTGAGTAAGAATCTCATCAGGGTAAACCAGATGAAAATCACATTTGAAATTGTAAAACAGACTGAATCAATATATGTTTGCATTTGTGAATCAATATATGTTTGCATTTGTGAATAATGAAATTTTAAAAAGAAATTAAATTAAGTAAATACTAATATAATGGTTATAAAATATGTGTGTGTGTATTTAAGTATATTTCTGCATGTTAGTATTTCAAAACAGAAACAATTCATTATTAATCTATTGTAAAACAGTAAATATTGACTTTCAGTTCTATACTATTAAGAAAGTTACACCATACACAAAAATAATTTTCTCAGAAAAATATCTTTTGTCCCAACCACGTCGACAATAAATAATATTATAATTACTTTTATAATTTATGTTATAGTCATTATTTACTATCTGTACTAATGTGTACATGAAGAATTCAATCAAAAGTTACTGAGTTTTTTTAAAAAAGGAAATAAACTCATGTAAATGTATTATGTCTAAGTATCTATATGTTTGAAAGAAATAGAACCACAAAACATATTATTATAATAGTAATTTACTAAATATCTTTATAAAGAAACCCCATTATTACTATTTACATAAAAATTTATTCAGAAAAATATCCTTAATCCTTACCATGCCTACATTAAACAATATTATAAATTCCACTTTAATTATTATTTATTTGTACTAATGTGTACGTAGAATAATATTAAATAATCTAATAAAAAGTTATGTATTTATTCAGAGGAGAATGAACTCAAATTTATGTTTTTATATTATTTTTGTGTATTCATACATTTGAAAAAAAATGGAAGACCTGTAAATTACATATTATTCTAATAAAATTTACTAAAGATATTATTTAAAAAAAAAAAACTGTTATTTACTAGTTATAAGCTAATGGCAAATCTGTTTATATAAATGCAATAAGCTTTACGATCAATTTATTCAATATGTACCAAATCATATATTATTCTATTTTTTTTTTTTTTCAAAGTTAAATGCGTTTAAGATAATATAAAATTTATACCTAATACCATTAAATTACATTATATTTTATTAGTAATATATGAAACTACAATAAATATAATTATTAATTTAAACTTACAATCAAGTTAATCCAGATAAATTACTGTTTTAAAAATCCATTATATCAAAAATGCGTATTACGTGATCAAGATAGGTAAACGATACAAGAATCTTGTGTTTATGTCATCAATTATCGTATTATAATTTCATTAGAATATAATTTATTTATTTAATTTTATTCATTTATTTCCTTTATTAACTTATTTATTAAATTACGTTCCCTAATTATTTCGGTGATGTACTTGCATAGCAAAACGACCTGAACTGAGATCGTGTGCTAGAAGAAAAACAATTGCAGCATGGAAGGTGTTTATAAGCCATTTAAATGGCTTATAAACACCTTCCACACTGCAATTGTTCTCTAATTAATTAATAATTTACGAAGTATTATGTTTACTTATTTTATAATATATAAATAAATGCAAATATATACATATATTTACTCATATATATTCACCTACATATATATAAATCAATATAATATATAAATTAATATATAATTTTTTATTACTTCCAATTAAAACCTATATATTTAATCTAAATAATCATAGCTTATATAGATTTATATCATAATCTATAATATAAATTGGACATGGGCAATCATCGTATTCTTTCTTGTCTTGAGGTTCACAGCCAAACGGCTGGGTAGATTCGCGTGAAAAATGGCACACATGTGGGAACGGGTGCATAGATTAGAATGCGGTTTGTATTTTTTTCCTAGCCCCCATAGTTACCGAGAAAATCGATTAAAACTTTTTCTAATGGAATTCTCCTGTTTGTTCTGCCATTAAAACAACTGGCTCACACAGCTGGCATATACCATTTCGCTAGCAACAAGGGGAGTACAGGATGACAGTCAGCCAAAACTTTTGCTATGTTGTCTCTCTTCTTTCACCTCTTTATGGGGTTAATAATCTTAATCTTTACTTACAGTTTCTCATTCAAACTACATAATAGGCAGAATTGTCGGATTAAGACAGTAGGGTGTTTTGAGAGAGATTTGGCTGCTATTTCTACCAGGTCTAGCTACCATGTAGAGGTCTAAACTTCATTTTCATTCATATATTTGCATTTCAAAAATTTAACATTATCTTTTCTATAAATCAACTATCGTAAACATTTTATACAATGACATTTTCTATGTATGTATGTGTACCTTAAAAGACGGCAATTATCACGACACACACCTTCACTCACTCACTCTTTCTCTCTAGCATATACATGAGCAAGCATGCATGCATGCACACACACACATGTCCATTTCATATATCTTCTTTCAATTTCTGCTTTCTGCAAATAAAACTTTTACGGATACAACTGCTTACAAAAATAGGGATTAACGTATAATTTCTTTCTATGTTCATAATTAAATCAATGTTTTAATGATTAGACAGAGGTCCAATAGAATAGCTCTCAGAAACAGACTACATACAAATTTGTTCTTCACAACTCCTGAAGCTGTTTTCTGACAAGTGGGGGAGCCAGGAAATTTTCATACAGCTGGAGGCTCCAATCGAAACAGGGGACCCGAAATGATAAGGTTGAGAAACGCTGTTATAGATTATGCCTAACCGAAAAAGATCACAGCCACATCATCCAAACAGACCGGGTGAAACCGGGCTTAGCTGCTAGTATTATATAAATGAAAATAGTGTAGAAGAAAATCTGCCTACTTTATTATTTATTTGGATCAATTAATCTTTAATATTATATCATTTAATAAAATATCATTAATAAACAAAACATCATAAT
>NC_068989.1:31180712-31182294 GCF_001194135.2 Octopus bimaculoides | reverse complement strand
ATATATATATCTATCTATCTATCTATCTATCTATATATATATATATATATATATATATATTACATTCATTTATCAATATTAATTTATATTATATTATACTATAATATATTAAATAATATAACATAATATACACCTTATACAATCAATTTAATATTTTCTAAGCACATTTCGAAGAGTGCTTACAAGATAAAACACATTCCTGCATATCATTAAGAAGAAGCTTCTTTTTTGATGTTAAAATTTGATAGATTTCTTCAACACATAGATTACAGTGATTATCAGCAATTTTATAAGATCTACCATGACTTAAGCATTTGCCATTTAAGGTTATATAATTTATATACATAAATTCGACTTCCATATAAATTTACTTAAACTCGTACTACTTAACTTATCCTTGTTCCTAACAGTACATTTGTGATTTGCGATATGTTGCTTAATAAAATTTTCAGTTGATCCAGTATAAAAATAATTAGTCCCTTCAGATTCTAACCTACATCTATATACTAGGTTATTTTGCATACATAAATATTAAAATAAGATTTATCTTCAAATCTACAATCACAACTTTTAGTTCTATCAAAATTACTATTAGGTCCATTATTAGAGTTAATAGATTCATTAGCATTTCTATTTTCATACAAAATATCCAATTTTTTGTTATTAATCAAAGAGATAATTCTGAAGACATTTTTAGATACTGAAAAATCAATTCTTACCATTTTATTATTAATAATTTCTTTATATCTATTCTTTCTATTAAAATACTTAGATATAAATCTGTAAAAAGATTTAACTAAATTAGCTTTTATTTGCCTTGCAAAAGAAACAATAAACCATATATTATAGCTTTTATTAAAAAAAAACTAGCAGAGATACCCAGTGTTGCTCAGGATTAAAATGGTATAGTTTGTATATATATATATATATATATATATATATATTACAGTTATGTTGATACAGGTGATACAGGAAAGTGCAGCATTAGCAACAAAACATTTCTGGAGTAAATGATCATCTAATTCAACTAAACAACATGTAATATGTTTGAAGGATTCCATGCCCTAACCTATCATGGAAAATTGGGAGTGGTGGGGTATGTAATTTTTTAACCCACTGAAAAGCTGTCAGTGGATATATTCGCCTTTGAGGTGATCAGCATTGTATCTAACATCATATGGTTGACAGTCAAATGAATGGAGGTGTAATGGAGATATCGTACATAAATGGGTACATTCTGGAAATGGGCTGCAATGGGAGATGGCAATGGGGAAGTGAACTGTTGAAATGTTGCAGAAGGTGATGGGTTGACATTGGATTGCTGGTGTGGCTGTAGAATAAGAAACATAAAGTGAGCAGTCACATGAGAATATGTAGTAATGAATTATTGAAAACATAAGGTATAATGGCTTACCGCATGGTATGTATATAGTATGTCTGTATTTTTGCATGCAGTGTAAATTAATGAAATATAAGCAAATGAACAAAATAGAAGCACATATATGGAACTGCTAATCTAACGCTAAATTCCACAATAATTAATACAGAGAGACAGAAAATTATATATATATATATATATATA
>NC_068989.1:31178948-31180658 GCF_001194135.2 Octopus bimaculoides | reverse complement strand
TATATATATGAAGAATAAATTTCTTAATGTAAGAGTAAATATGTAATTGTAAATCCTTGCAACCTTGTAACTACTGCGATAACTATTAACTGGTAATGGAACAGCAAATGTATATTTTTATATATACTTTGGATCTTACCACACTATTTTTGTTTTTCAAGAGTTTCACCTCTAGAACTCATACATTCAAGCATGTCAGTTGTCACATGCGTATATGTATGAGTAGATGTGTGTGGTTGGTTTAATAATGTACACACACACTCACAGACAGATATACACTAATATACAAAATGTGACGTCATCATCATATAAAATATTCCTGACATACACTCACATACATATACTAAGATAGCCACACAGAGACATACATGCATGCATGTCAGTTGTTAATTATGAATATGTTTGTGTAGATGTGTGTATGTTTAATAGCATACCTAACATGGAAAGACACGCAAACTATGAGATATATATACACTCATACACTTACACACATACACTCACAGACAGATACACAGTCATATACAAAATGTGATGTCGTTGTCATCAATGTATAAAATGTCCTGTTGACAATAGAAAGATTATCTCTATGAAATATATTTTTTTAATCAATATGAAAATAATGGAAATGGAAATAAAATTTTGTATTGACACTGACCAGCCCTCACATACATATAGTGCGTTTAATAACATAGCTAACCACAGAAAGACACACACACACTGTGAGAGATATACACACTTATACACACATTCAGACAGATACACAGTCATATATTAAATGTGACATTGTCATTGTTGTCAGTCATTACATGTGTAGATGAGTGTGTTTAATAATGTACCTAACATGGAAAGACACACACATGCTATGAGACACACACACACTCATACACTTACATACATACCTGTTCACTAACAAAACTTTGTGTTGCATTTGAGAAAGTAACAATTAGTTCATGATATATATGTAATTATTTTATGTAAGTGTGTGTGTATTCATGTATGTAAATGTGTGTGTATTCATGTATGTAAGTATGTGAGTATGTATGAAAGTGCGTAGACATGTCTGTATGTGTATGTACATGTAAATGTAGGTTTATGTATTGATATGTTTGTGTGTTCAAGTTGTGTATATAACTGTTACTCCGTCAGAGGTTGTACATATATATGTTCCAAGCACATGATCTCAGATGAAGTCACTTGCTATGCAAGTACATCTCTGTAAATAGAAATATTATCTCTATGAAATGTTATATTGTTTTAATGAAAATTAAAATAAAACTTCGTATTGACACTGACCAGCCCTGACATACATATAGTGTGTTTAATAACATACCTAACATGGAAAGACATGCACACTGTGAGACATATACACACTCATACACTCACACACATACATTCACAGAGAGATACAGTCATATACAAAATGTGATGTCGTTATTGTTGTCATGGTTAGAATTAAAAGTAAAAGTATAAAAGTGAAACATATAGTGTGTTTAATAATGTATTTAATGCAGAAAGACACACACTGTGAGACATATACACACTCATACACTCACACACATACATTCACACAGATATACAGTCATATACAAAATCTGACATGGTTGTCATGGTTAACCAGACCTCACATACATATAGTGTGTTTAATAACATACCTACCGCAGAAAGACACACACACTGTGAGACATATACACACTCATACACTCACACACA
>NC_068989.1:31166643-31178848 GCF_001194135.2 Octopus bimaculoides | reverse complement strand
AGGGGAGAATTGATGTGCGTGTGTATGTCTGTGTGTGTGTGAGTGTGTATGTCTGATGGGGTATGTGCGACAGAGAGAGTAATGTTGATGGTGTATGTGTATATGAGAGAGAGAGAGAGAGAGAAAGAAAGAAAGAGAGAGAGATAACTGAAATTTTTCATTCAGTTTATTTATTAATATGTATATATGTATGAATGGCTTCAGTGACACACACTCACATACACGCACGCAGGTTGTTTTAATCGATTTTCTCTGTAAGTATGGGGGCTAGGAAAAAAATAGAAAGCACGTTCCAATTTATGCACATGTGTGCCATTTTTCACGCGAATCCACCCAACCATTTGGCCGTGAACCTGAAGACAAGAAAGAATACAATGGTCGGCCAACTTCAATTTATATTAACAGCATATCACGAATCACCTTTCTGCATTTAAATACAGTAATAAACATAATTCTACAGGTCTTAGTAAACCAATTTGGCATCTCAAAGACTCTAATAAACAATTTTCTTTAGATTGAAAAATTTTATCAAGACCATTTCCCTATGATAAAGGGAAATCATTCTGTCCTTTTTGTATGAATGAACAACTATTTATCCTCTTTTCCAAACATACACTAGCCAACACCTACAAAGAACGTGTTTACATTGGAAAAAACACTCTTTCAGCTATTTCAAATAATATCTACCCCTTACCTAATAATATCTGCAACATAATCTTTATTCTTACTTCCCATGCCTCCTATTCTTTACCTCATCTTTTCTTTCAATCTATCACTTATTTTCTATTTGCATATACCTCCATTTCTCCTTTAATTCTCTCTCTCTCTCTCTCTCTTCCTTCTCTTCTTATCTCGCCTTATTGTCAAATTTCTTAACGGCAATTTTAAAAATTATTATCATTCCCTACACAACTTTGCTTTCAATATATCTATATGTATGTATGTATGTGTGCATGTATGTATATGTGTGCATTTATATGTATGTATGTATGCATGTATATAGATATATGCATATGCATGTATATATATATGCATATACATGTATATATATATGCATATACATGTATATATATATGCATATACATTTATATAATGTTCTTCCTAGAGGTAAGTCAAAAGTTTTTGTTTGCTTTGTTGTAGCACTACTCTCTCTCTCTCTCTCTCCATATATATATATATATATATATATATAAGAAATAATTGAGATTCAGTTGAATTAGGTACTTAAGTTGAAGCACCAAGTTAGTGTGGTATTATCCATACAACTCAAAGGTGAATAAAATCAAAATAAGCAACAAGATATCAAGAGGTGATGCAGTACGACCATTTCAAGTGGCTCCATTTAATTGAACAATGCAATCATTACATCAATTTAAATGCAGGGCTATCCTCAGCTGCATAAACAAATAGAATATTTTAATCAGTTGGACACATTAATATAATTTTACTGAAATTCTCTAACAGAGCAAGAAGAGAGAGAAATTCCATGTTGCTACTTATGTGACTCAGAATATACTACACTTCTAAGAACTGTATGAAGTTAGGGTCACAGCTTGTAAATGATTGTAAACGATGAAAAATGGTTATTAATGTGTTTTTTCATATTTATTGAACATCCTATATATGCAAAGTTACCAGCTACAGTTGTTATAGTACGTTTTGGGTTAGACATCAGCCTAATAACGGACAGTGGGATTTAACCCTACAATTGCAACTAGGAGAATTACCACTATTAATATTATTGATATTCATACCGTTATTATTATTAAAATTACTATTAATATTAATCCTACTATTACTATGCGTTATTTTCATATCCAGTATTATCTCTCCTTCCTTCAATTGTAGTATTATTCACATTCATCCCAGTATCAACAAGTGTATCAGTAGTCCCTGTGTTAGTATGGACCCCAGAGCTATAGTCTATATTGTATATATTAGAAGTATTTGTACTGCTGTTTCTATTATCTACATTTCCATTAATATTGTTATTCACATTGTAGGGGTTTAAGTTAGTGTTGACATTAACATTATTATTATTACCACCTCTTGCTAATTTAATATCCTTTCTATTTAACCTTGCTATGATGGTACCCATATTAGGGAGAGTAGAGTATGAGATTCTAATTGTCTTCCGGGAAAAAATTCTGTTGTACCTATGGGAAGCAGGAAAGTTTTTTACTAAAATTGTCATAAATTTCCTATATATGTTTATGGACATGGCACAGTTGACGGGAATGTTATATACCAGATCAAGTCCTTATTTTCAGACTTACAGCGCATGTAAGGGCAGAATCTACCTGTTCTCTCAACGCCTTTCAAAATCGTGGCTTGATTATTAGGTATGTCTCTATTACCAGTATTTTTCTGATCCTTATAGAGTAGAGCAACCTGTCCATTCCCTTTATCTCCCTTATTATCTAAACTAAAATTCCTACTTGTTATAGCATCTACTTTTCTGTTGTTGCTTATTTTTTTTATTTAAATTGATGGGTTTGCTGGAAGCTTTTCTAGTTGGTATGTTTTCCCAACCAAGTAAGTTTGTAATCCCTCTATCACTTAAAATCTCATTACTTTCACTATATTTAGGTGCTGTATTTTCAGGACTAAGAAAAGTAATTTCCTTGTTGTATCCTGCTTTAGACAAAGCAAGGTTGTAGTGGTGGAATGGTATTGAAAATGTCCTTATTCACTGATAATTTCGTAATTCTCCTAGAAATACTTTTAACCACTGATTTTAATACATTGGGGGGTGGGGGTGATTTGATAATTTGTTTACGTACCTCGTAACTTCACCTGGTTTCCTACAAGGATGGTACAATCCTGAGTTAATGTTTAATGTAGTGTCTAAGAAATTTGCTACTTTTGTGCCATATTCAAACGTAATACCTAAGTTGAAGCTTTTAAGAAATTTTCTAATTCTCTTCCTTATTCTTTCTATGACTGATTTATTGTCACTAGGGATAATGAACAGACCATCATCTCTATATAAACTTCCTTGCAATTCAGGGATTACACTTTTGAGGCACCTTAATAGATATGCACTAACTAGGTTAGTGATTTCAGCTGAATCACTTGAGCCCAAAGCTATATCGAAATTATCAGGGGTATTGGACCTTGTCCATAGCTAACCCTCAAATTCTATGATAGTCTTCCTAGCTAAAAGAATAATGTAAATTTAATCTCTAGTTATAAGAGAAAGGTTTTTTGCAAAAATTAGAGATTTGTTAAAAATAGGAAATATACTAGAATAATAACTGTTAATATCAAATTGAATAAGGCGGCGAGCTGGCAGAAACGTTAGCACGCCAGGCGAAAGCTTAGTGGAATTTCGCCTGCTGTTACATTCTGAGTTCAAATTCCGCCGATGTCGACTTTGTCTTTCATCCTTTCGGGGTCGATTAAATAAGTACCAGTTATGCACTGGGATCGATGTAATCAGCTTAATACATTTGTCTGTCCTTGTTTTCCCCTCTATGTTTAGCCCCCTGTGGGCAATAAAGACATAAAAATCAAACTCAATAAACAAATAATTACGTATATTTTCAATGGATTTAAGCCAATATATCACTTCATCCGTATTAAACCATAGATTAGGAATTATTCGGGGTAGTATAGTATCCAGAACAGATTTGCTAAGTCGACCTATATCGGACTTAGTTGGGCAAATTAGGATTATCCTGGAAGTTCTTTTTATGGTCCTTGATGTTAATCCTTGGTTCATTTGGTATTAAGGGTTCAGTCCTGTCTGCCAATATAGATGCCATATATTGTAGTTTCTTACATCTGTTAAAATGACTTATTGATACACACACTGTTGTTTATATCCTCCCTGATAAGATTGATGCATTGTTCCACATTATTCATCCTCTCGGATTTATTTTAATGCATCTATCAAAACATATGTTGGTGATATGGTGATATAAATGATTTAAATAACATCTTGAGTGTTTGTCTCCATTTGCCATTATTTTTATATGCATACGTATATACATACCTATACATATATAGATATATATATACATACACACATATATATATATGTGTGTGAGTGTGTGTGACATATATAGACTTATTTTTTTTATGTTTCAGCCCAAGGACTATGGCCATACTGGAGGCACCACCAGTGTAATCACCTTTTAAGTGGTCATTCTTATGTAATTGGCTTTTGGTGAAGGAGGGGGTTCAACAGAGCTTCCCTCTTTTAAGCTTCTTGCCATGATATAGGCTCATTTGGGACCTTGGACAGCAGGAGATCCAGTTGTTTCTTGAAAACATCTATCCCTATTCTATGAAGATCCCTCAGATATTTTGCAAGGCATTAAACAGCTGTGGGTTCTTGAATCCCAAGCTACTGCAGTACATGGTCTCCACTCTAGACAAGATAGCTGGGACTTTTGGAACGTGACTTTCTGGTCTGTAGTTTTTGTGCTATTCCTCGCACCCAACCTGACTCTCTCCCTTGCTCTCAACTACACTGTCACAGCTGCCCCTAGTTCTTTAATGTCATTATCCTCACCAGCACCCACCACCACTCCTATCAGATCACTGACCCCTTTACCTACACCTCCAACAATGTCATCTACTGCATTTCCTGCTCTCTCTGTCCTTCCCTGTACATTGGCTGACTGGTTCACTGAGCACCTCCAAGACATCAAACTCAGCAATGACACACCAGTCTCACACTACTTCTACTTGACTGGTCATTCACTACAACATCTTTCCATGTTTGAACTGTCTTTGAAAAGAGGCCATCCAGCCTCCCAGCTCTGCTGTGAACCGGAATTGATCTCTTTTCATCCCTTTGCTCCTTATGGCCTTAATTTACTGCTTCTCTTCATCTAAAACCAACCTCACACATCTCCCACCTTTAACTGCCTCTCCCCTCCACTCCTGTACACCACCTAACCCAGTACCCTCACCACACACACCATTATACAAACACCCATACTCACTGTTCAACTCAGTACTCACACCAAATACCATTACACACATGCCCACATGACCATGCACTCACACACACTGACCCACTCCACATAAAATAGCATCCAACACCTCCCAGTACCCATAACACACACCATTACGCACACACCAACCACTATACAAAAACCCCTACACACTGTTTAACTCAGTAGCCATACCACACACCATTATGCACACTCCCACACACAATACCTACCTCTCATCACCTTTATCCCATCTTACACCTCCAAGCATTCCCCCCAACACACAGTATTCACTCCTAAAAACACACTATGCATATGCACACAATATGTAGAAATACAGACAATATACACATGTACACAACATGCATAACCACATACAACTTTTGCACATAAACACACACACACACTCTAAGGTCACGCACCACTTGAACAAGCACATATTAGCTGCTACACACAAGTGTTTGCACACAAATATATAAAGCACACATCACTCCATGCACTGGGTTACTGACACACATACACACTCCCATATGCACATACAGGCTCACATAATTTTAAGCTTGCCCACATTCACACATACACACACCATTCTTACATACATATACATGCTTACACATCCTAGTTCAGCTGGGTTACCATTATTATCTCCCCTTCACTAAGCATCTTTCTTCTGGCCATTCATGTTAATTCCTAGACATTTTTTTTCTTCTCAACCCTTTCCGTTGAAGAGTGTAGGCTCAAAACATCAAAAACTTTTCTATTCTTTTCCAGTCTCAAACCAACACACCTGTTTGTTGCTCCCTCACTAATCTTCATATTTTGTTTTCTGTAAATTTGAACTTCATATTATATATAATTTCTCACATGTGCAGGGGCACCTTATAATAATAATAGATGCAGTACCAGGCAGTGGCTCTCATGGCTTCTGATCTTAACTGATTGGAAGTGTTATCATGTACATTGTTTTGTATTGGTATAAAAGATGAGCAACAGCAAATATTCTGCTCAATACCATAAAGTTACTTGTCGGTTGTTTGACCTTAACCAGGTAAGCATGTCCCTTAGTGGCTGACGATATGTGCATCTCCGATCACAAGCAGAAGTAGTGGGGAAGCATCATAATCATGTGTTGAGAGGAATTCTTTGGGGTTTGGATAATTCACCATTGGAAACATGGGTGTTTCGTTCAACACCCTTAGACAGCTCTTATTCAGGGACTTTTTGAGGATATGCAACTCAACCTGAGGAAAATTCTAACTGGGTGCCACCTGCAAGGTCAAGTGCTGTTTATCTTGATATGTGATCACCATGTCGCACACATATGTTTGTGATGCATGTGCTTGGTGTACCCTTATCAGATGGGTAGTCATGATGGGTATACTGAACTTCATATATTTTACCCCAATGTCACTTTGATGGCATGCACTGGTCTCTCACTCAATAATAATAATAATATTAATAAAAAATATTAATGATTAATAAGAACTTACAAAATACATGGACAATGATGGATTGTCTTTTTGGGTGCATATTTAAAACTATCATTGTTGAAATGTTCAGTAGGCAAAAGACTATTTATATAAAATTTCTTGTAGTTTTCGGGAGGGTAAATTTAAGAGTATTAAAGAGTTCTTATATATAATTTATATATAGTTGAAGGTTTCTTGAAATGAAAAGAGCTGAAATGAAGGTTATGTGAGGTGATATATGATAGCTTTTTGTCAATTTAAGTGAAATTATCAAATGCAAATACCAATTTTTTGCTATCTGTATGGGATTTTTACATTAGTCATTCTATACTTTGAAGCATGCTTGCAACAATTTAAGAGTTCTGACCTTTGGTTTAAAGTATATGCATCCTGGAAGAGGATGAAGAATTTTTCACTTAGGTATAAATTGCACCTCACTGAACCTCTGTGTGCTGTGTCTGTATGGTACTGCTCTTTCCAAGACTAACCAGTAGATTTTGAAAGGAGAGAGTTCTCTCTTCTGCTATTTTCCAGATATCGAAAGGAATTTCTGTGGGAATATACACGCAGAACTACGCTTATAGCTTAGGAGTGAAATTTAGGATTTCTCGGTTTTCTGTGAATCGATTTTGATAAAACTTTTCCCAGCTTGTTTGCACGCTATGTGTGCAATGTCCTTTCTGTGTAATGTCCTTTCTTTTTTATTTCAGATTCTTCAGTTTTTGGATGAACCACGCTAATAGCTTTTGAATGTAAATAGCCCATCTAGACATTTTTTTTTTCAGAAAATGAAGGTTAATGATACATATTAAGCATACATTAAGTATATATTTCACAGAAAACCATAATAATATTATAACATTTATTGATATAATGAATTATTTAGCCACATGAGTGCCATTTCGAGGAGTAACTTCAAAATCCCTATTAGTCACAGAATCTGTCAATTTCTTAATAGTAGCAAATTAGACTGCCACTGCTGCAGCTTCAATGGTCACTTATAAGACATCTTTTAACATGAATTGGCATCCATCAGCATAAACACCTTGTTTAGTGATGGACCAAAGATTTTCAATAGGGTTGAGATCCCGAGATGCTAGAAGCCACACTATCAACCTTTCACTTTGTATGCCATAAGACCCTAGGAATGCTTGAATGGTCCTAGCAGAGTGGGAAGGAGTGTTCTCATGTATGAATATGAGCCTTAAAAATGACAGTAGTATGTCATCTAGCCAGGGATTCAGGACCACTTCCAGGAGATTGCATTAGGTGGCTATAGTCACTTTAACTTCTTCAGGCACACTGACTGAGTCAACAAGTCTGTCCCCAATGATACCAACCCACAACATGACTCCTCTACCCTGGTGTTGACGTCATAAACGTTGGTGACACTCATCTCCAAAATAGACCCAACTTTTTGCCCAACTGTCAGGTTTGTCAAGGGTCACCCTGGTTTTGTCAGTGAACAGAACACAACTCATGTTTAATGTAATGTACTTTTGGGTCTATTGAAGCCTCAAACTCCTGTGAGAAGGCAGTTTCAGGGGTTCTTGCACAGAAACCATGGTCCTGAGGATGCGACATCTAGTGGTTTTCGGTACACGAGTCCAGAGGTGGTGAAAATGGCTTTGCTTGTTTGTCCAGATATTCCACATAACTTGCTGCCAATATTCCTTAAATCCCTAGCTGTCACAGTCTTGGAGGTTCCACAATCAGATCGTTTCTTCCTTGGCACTCATGTGGCTAAATAAATGTTATAATATTATTATGTTTCGTTTTTAGATTTGGTTTGCAAGATTTTTTATGTGATTTCGTGTGTTGAAGCATGTTCTGTTGTGTCTGGGGAGAGTCATTTTCTTATCGTGCTTAAAATTTAACACACTCACTGTTAAAATTTCCACTTATTTCTTATTTTTATTTTCCTAAAATTTTCGTTGCGTCTTGCAACCTTTTCAATAGTCTTGACTCTGTCCGTTATTTACGCTGCGTTCTGTTTTTGCGCATGTGTGTGTCTCAGTGTGTGTGTATGTATGCATGCATGTGTGTGTATGTATGTCTGTGTGTGTGTGCATATGTATATATGTATGTATGTGTGTGTATGTATATATGTATGTACGTGTGTGTTTGCATGTATGTATGTATGTATTTTGCATATGTGTGTTTTTTTTTATGTATGTGTGTGCATGTGTGTATATGTATGTATGTACCGCTGTCTCCTTGTGTGTGCATGTCTGAGTGTGTGTGTGTGTGTTTTGCTGCTATGTACCATGTTTGTATGTATGGGTGCACATCTTCATATGTGTGGACAAGTGTGTGTGTATATGTGGCCATGTGTTTCAGTCTCTATTTGCATATGTGGTTGTCTGTTCATATACCCTATGTACCTACCTGTCTGTATGTAGACCTGTTGGTTTACATATACATACATGTGCATGCACACACATACACCCACACTCACAGATATACATACATCTATCTGCATAAAAGCCCATCAACAGGTAAAGTAGAACTCAAGGTTTTGTCCAATATCATACTACATGATATATATGTATATTTATATCTACTGTTTCAATTTGCATGCTTCCAAAAAAACTGTTAGCAAAATTAACCAATCAAATTCAAGTGCTTATTTGTCAAAATTGAATCATATCAAAATATATACTACACATACAATCACAACTTTTTTCCATTCTTCACCACAAATGCCCAATGAATGGGAATGCCAAACTCTGAGTAGCAGTATTTTGTGATGTTTTTGCTGCTTTAACAATTAAAAAAAAGCATACGTACATATACATGTATACATATATATACATATGTACATATATATACATATGTACACATACATACATATGTATACACACACACACAAACACATATATATACATACATACATATGTATACACACACACACAAACACATATATATACATACATACATATATATACACACACACACAAACACATATATATACATACATACATATATATATATATATATATATATATATATATTATTTGGTTAATAAGAAGCTTATACAAATGAAATAAAATAATAATAAACAAACATGGAGTTTGAGCAGATAAAGTTAGAAAGAAACTGCCATACTTACCATCACTATTCTCAATTGAGTGGTTTTCAGAAAGAGCTGGAGTTAGATGATCGGGAGTCCTTTCACCCTCACTCTCAGTTGCTGCTGTAGACAGTGCTGTAGGATCAGCTTCGGGATATAAATCACTCAGCTTAATTTCATCAGAAGGTAATCCCACATGTGAATTGATTTCATTTTCAGTAGTGCAGCCATCACCTCTGATTGCTGAAATATTAAATGAGAAAGACAAGAGTAAAATATAGGATTCTGAAAAAAGAAAAAAAAAAAAGAGACATTACAACAGAAGTTACTTGTTTAATGAATATACTCAGCTCAAAAATTTGACAGTTATTGTACAAATGAAAACAATTAACCTACCTCATTGCAAGTACATGATAAAAGATATAGATTGTTCTTAAAAGTAGTGATTCTATTTTTAATAAATTCAAATTCCCCTGCCTTACTTGACCAAAATATTTATTGAAATAATGATCATTTTTCTCTTTAATAAAAGCTTAATTTTAATTACTTTAAATATGTTATTACTCATTTTACTCTTGCTTTTCAGATAACTGACATATCTGTTCATTTTTTGTCCAGTCACTATTTGTTTTTTGCAGCTGCGTGGTAAGAAGTTAGTATCCCAACCACATGGCCCCGGGTTCAGTCCCTCTGTGTGGCACCCTGAGCAAATATTTTCTACTATAGGAAAGCCTTGTGAGTGGATTTGGCAGACAAACTGAAAGAAGCCAGTGAGAGAGAGAGAGAGAGAGAGAGTGTGTGTGTGTGAGAGAGAGAGAGAGACTACTGCTTGACAACCAGTGTTGGTATGTTTACATTCCCATAACTTAGCAGTTCTGCAAAAGTGACAGTTAGAACAAGTACCAGGCTTAAAGAAATAATAAGCACTGGGGTTGATTTATTTGACTAAAATCCAACATGGTCCAATGACTGAAACAGGTAAAAGATAAAAGCACATCTAGACAGATGTTCAGTGATGTTAGTAAAGGTCATTGAGTGTTCTGAGTCTCTCAACAATCAACACACCGCAAGACACCCCAACCAGTATCGACTGGGCTCATACTCCCTGATCCATAGCCACCTTTATAGCCAGCTTGACGGTCTTGTGCTAACTGGCTTTTATGATTTTCAATGTCCAGCATTTTGTAGGCGCTGAAGAGAGACTGGCCTAAAACCCATATATAACCACCTGTTGTCTTGACATAACACTACCAGCTCAGCATATTTTACCTGTTCCTCTTATTTTCTTCCTCATTGCAGTCTTCCACAGAAATGGAGCATCTTCAAGCAGTTTCTGAACAACTTCTAAGATACTTCATTCAGTCATGGGGCTGAACCTGTCTTTGCCCTCATGACTACATCCTGGATCTCTTTCCAGCTGGGTCCCTTCTCATCAAATTCTAGAGCTAGTGTAGCTAAGTTTGATCAATAACTTACCGTGGCCTAGGTCTAAGTCCCTGGATTAATCACTGAAGGTGGCTTTGAGGTAAATGTCAATCTCACCTTTGAAGTAGGTGGCAAAGTTAGTAAATGCTTAAAAAACATTATTTACAAGAATATGCCCATGGTATAATAACAATCAAACAACACAGTGAGTTTATGACCAACTATCTCTATGTTTTGCTCAATATTTAACTGAAAGCATTAACAATCCATTGACATTTTCATCTAACTGTAAATAAAGTGTAACACACATCAAAAAGCACTTACCACGGATAATAACCCAAAAAATATTGAAGAATGACATCACATACATAATCCTGCTGGTGACTGGTTCAAGTTTCTGTCTGAATCTCTGAGGCACACGATAATATATTACAGGTGGACATAATAAAAATACTATACCTATGATTAAAAGAAAACAAAGAAAGATTTCTGATCCACATTGTTTTTAAATACATTTTATTTCAAAAAGATATGTGTTAGGTGAGACTTACTGTAACAATATTCTACAACCACATGGTCACTACTATTTTACAAATATGGTATTTTTCACATTTAGAAACAGATAAAAATGCTCACCTGTTTCCAGATAAGAAACCTAACATTTTTTTGTTAGATTTCTCTTCATATTTATTACAGAATTCTCCCTCTGATAAACTAAGTAAATAAAGAACATTTTTTTGTTAGTGACTTCAAACAATTTTTTTATATCAATACCTTTAAATAAAAGAGAAGAGTTGTTATATATTGCCAATATAGTAGTATATCATTTATATTTATTTACACATTTTATTACCGCCTCTAGATTAAGTAAGACCCTGATACTTAATTTATATACTTATATATTGTTGTTGTATGTTATTATAATAGCCAAAGATTGTCTTTGAGATAAACAAATTTGGTATAATATTATTCGAGATCAAAAGAAATACTTGTAGATTCTATTTACTAAATTATTTTGTCTGTTATAATTTAGTTGTTTTTTTTAAAATTGTAATTGTTATATACTTGCCAAGTTAACGCCCATGCTTCTAAACATAGACGTTTGAATTAATTCATATGAAATTTCATCTATCTTTTAAACCAAAGCTCGGAAGAGATTTACATAAATGGATATATCCATGAACTAAAATTTATATTATTAAAAAATTAGAAAATAAAAAAGTAAACTGATTAGAACTACCAGTGAAGTCATTCTTTTTCTTTTTTCAAACATACACATTTTTATATATATA
>NC_068989.1:31163413-31164448 GCF_001194135.2 Octopus bimaculoides | reverse complement strand
TGTCTCATGATTAGAATTTTTTAGGGTGTGTAAAGAGGGAAAGAACCCTCATGTGCAATTTTGATGAAATTCGAATCATATGTATTCCAGTTCCTTACAGAAAATATAACAGAGAAGTCTCATTTTTCAATTGCATGTAACACGGGCAACGCTGGGTATCTCTGCTAGTATATATATATATATATATATATATATATATATATAAACACACACATATATATACATACATATATATATACACACACATACATACATATATATATATATACATACTTTCATTACCGTAGAGTGATGTTATTGTTTCACTTTTGACACGTAATACTGAAATAGTGAAGGAGATATGATATTGTTGTGGGCTCGAACTATGCAAGAAGTTAAAAATTGTTTTGGCCTAGGACACTACATGGACCCTAAGTAAGGCATGTGTTAATTTGGAATGAAATTGGTTATGTAGTTCTCAAGTTTTATAGATTCACACAGACACACATTCTCATCTTTATATATCTGATATTTATGCGCATATTTGAAAATTCTAGTGTTATGGACCCTGTAAAAAGGATTTTGCTCCTGAAAAATGGAGCTCTTGGAGCTGAAAAATGTGGGTGCTAAGGTGAAGGTGAGAAAGTCTTTTACATTTCAAGCCTACGCTCTTCAACAGAAAGGAAGACAAGGAAATAAACAGAAAGAAAATTAAAAAAACTTGTGGAGTCAGCAGTCACTCATAGCAACTGGTTGGACAATGGTAGTTAGACAAATGAGCTAGAATGAAGGGGAGATAATAAAGTACTGGTGATCCCAAAACGAAGGTACGCCTGCATGTGGATAGGTGCTGGTCACTTTGACATGTAGATGTGTGCTTAAGTGTGTGGTCAGTGCTAGTGTGTGTTGGGTGGTGTAATGTGGTGTGGTGTGACGGTGTTGGGATGTGAGGCTCTGAGGGTGATGTGTGGGTTTGGGGTGAGGACATGGGGTGAGGATGTGGGGGAGTGAGGATGCGGGGGAGTGAGGATGTGGGGGAGTGAGGATGTGGGGGAG
>NC_068989.1:31161638-31163319 GCF_001194135.2 Octopus bimaculoides | reverse complement strand
TGTGGGGGTGACGATGTGTAGGGTATGTGGGAGTGGGATGTATGGTGGTAGGGTGTAGATGGAGCGGTATCAATGAAGGGAGAAGGTGGGTAGGAATGAAGAGAGGGAGATGTCAGTGAAGAGAGGAGAGGAGTCAGATGGAGAGACGAACGGAGTTGAGCCCATATGGTGCAAAGGAGTGAAGAGAGAAGATTAATTCCTGTTCAAGGTGAAGGCAGGGGTCCGGATGGCCCCTGTGCAAAGACAATCCCAACACAGACATGTTTAAATGAATGACCAGTAGAGTGGAAATGGTGTGAGACGGGGTCTCATTGCAGAGTCTAATGTCTTGGAGGTGCTCCACAAACTGGTCAGCCAAGCGGTGTCTCGTTTGACTGATGTACAGAGGAGAAACTGTGGATCAAGAGGTCACGTAGGTTCTGGGCTCATTTGTAGGAGGGAAGGGGTAGGTTGGGAAAGATGTACAAAGTGGTGGGGTCAGACTGGAGTCGCTGGAAGACTCAGAGAATGGTGTATTGGAGGAGGAGGATGGCAGGGTGGTGAGGGGAAACGGGAGATAGACAACAGTGGGACGTGAGGAGAGAGAGCAGAGGCATGGTCCATGGAACATGCTCTGGTAAGGGCGGTGTGAATAGTGGTGAGAGGATATCCATGAAGGATGAAGTGGCGAGCCATGAATTGAGACTGAGTCTCAAAGTCATGGTTGTCACTGCAGAGCCTGTGCAGACAGAAGAATTGGGAGTAGGGGATGGAGAGCTTGGTGTGGGTAAGGTGGGAGGAGGAGAAGTTGAGGTATGAGTGTAAGTCTGTGTGTTTGTAGTGGATGGAGGTGGTGAGAGCAGAGTTGTGTATGTTGACCAAAATATCGAGAAAGGCGATGTAAGTGTTAGAAATGGTGCAGGAGAATTTGAGGGCAGGATGGAAGGATTGGACAAAATAGAGGAAGGAGTCTAGTTTGTTTGTGGGAGAGTGAGGTCGCACTGATACAGCCATCAATATAATGACCATATAGTTTGGGAGTGGGACCAGTGAATCTTGAAAATATTTGGGCCTCAACATAGCCAGCGAACAGGTTCGCACAGTTGAGGCCATTGTTATTCCCATGGCCACTTCCAAGACCTGTTGGCAAAACTCTCCAACAAATAAGTTCAGCCAGACGATGAAGTGTAGACATGGCAGGTTGGGGGTCGAGTCAAAGGTCTAGGAAGTGTTTGAGGACAAGAAGTCCTTCGTTGTGTGGGATCACTGTATATAGTTTTGATATCAAGAGTGAAGAGTTTAGAGGGGCCAGCAAGAGGGAAGGAGAAAGAGGTGAAAAGATGAAGAGCATGGTTAGTACATTATTTACATTTGACTGATATTTGTCCTCATCTTGTTTGTTAACACAACGTTTCAGCTGATATACCCTCCAGCCTTCTTCAGGTGTCTTGGGGAAATTTCGAACCTGGGTTCTCATTCCTCAGGTATTTTTCAATGTTATTATTATTATTATTATTATTATTATTGTTCAGGTCACTGCTTGGAATCGAACTCGGAATCTTGGGGTTAGTTATAAGCCCTGAATAATGTAAATAATGTACATAATTCCTCATCTCTTAGATATAGAACTGGAGCATGGTTAGTGTTGTGAATGTGTGAGGGGAGGGAAGCCACTAGGGGTCAAGGACACAGTCAAGATATT
>NC_068989.1:31160256-31161363 GCF_001194135.2 Octopus bimaculoides | reverse complement strand
AAGTTGGCAGAGAGCTTCAGTCTTGTAGAGGTCTGTGTGCCACAATCAAGGCTCCACCCTTGTTGGCTGGTTTTATGATCAGAGACATCGAAGAGCCAAGAGTTCAGCTGGGGTGATTTTCAGATGTCAGGGACGCTTGTGAAGGTTAAACTGGTCCACAACATGTTGGCAGAAGTCTGCAAAATGATCGACTACTTGGAACTGACCAGGAGCTGGCGTCCAGTGGGATGGTTGGCGGCCCAGGTTGGTGAAGCCATCTTCTTCGTTAGATGCAGGTGGAGTGTTGTGGAATAGTGCATATAGCCTGACATGGCACACAAACCTATGAATATCAGCACGGGTCTGAAATTTGTTACTGGATGGAGTGAGGGGGATGAAGCGCAAACCCCAACTGAGAAGAGAGTGCTCCGCCTCAGAGAGAGGACGATCAGGAGGAATGGTAACAACAGACTGAAGTGGTGAGGGGTGGATGGGTTAGATGTGGGTAGTGGAAGACTTGGAGGAGAGAGAGAAGCGATATGTAATTAGTTTCCCTTATATAGTATATATTTTATTTTGATGTACTCCCTTAGTTCTCTCCCTTCCTCCATTTTTGACTCAGCAATTAGCTCACGCTCTTTCAAATTTTCCAGTACTACAACATATTTGTCTTTCTCCCCCTATTTCAATAATTCACTTAAATTAAACCTTTAGCATCACTTTACAACCCCATCCCTTTATATCTCCATATAAACAAGCGTTCTTATTCCTAAAGCCCATGGAATAATATCATTGATCCCTTTATATCTCTATGTAAACAAACGTTCTAACGGTCACTGACCATGTAACATCTTTGCTCGTAAGTTACCTCATCATTTCGTATTTGTCTTGCTCTTATATGTTTATTTATGAATTCCCTGAAGAGGAATATATGAGGAATCCCAGCAGCTCTTACTTCTTTGTGGAAGAGCTCTCATATATTTTGAAACATGTGTAGAAATTAAAGGAACTTTTATTTATATGCGTTTTGCTCCATTTATTGTTGTTATTCATATCTTCTCAAAATGTATCACTTTAACTTGGTATCTCTACCTGTAAAAGGCTGTGATATCTTGTTTTCTAGTGTAA
>NC_068989.1:31156582-31159657 GCF_001194135.2 Octopus bimaculoides | reverse complement strand
CATAAGCAGCAAAAGATAAAAATACCACTCTTTGGTTACATTTATACATTTACTTGTATTTGTGTGTGAGTGTATGTATATATATATATATATATATATATATATATATATATATATATAAGCTTGTATGTTGTTCATTGTATGTGTTACATTGACAAAAGCAAATATAGATGCAATTATTTATACTTACCTATTATGTATGATATGATAATGCCTGGTACATAGCACCCTACTATTGCCAAGTTCATACATATATAAGTATTTGTTAGACAAAACTGAAAAAAAAATTAAATTAATGTATAATAGATGGTATGTCACACAAATTTACTTTTAAAACTGCTCTATTATTTTGTTTTGGCTAAGCTTAACATTCATGTTTTTTGCCCGGGAGAAATTAGACCCCACTCACCCTTTTTTTTCCTTTGCTTTTGAGTCTTCAGTTAATCATTCTCAGTAAAAATCAATGCAAAATCATCTCATGCAGGTGTAAGACTAAATACTTCACTGTAACTACTACAATAATCACAGTACAGTAGCTAGTTCTACATCAATAAGATTGTGCACACTTGAATATACTTAATATATCACTCCTTAGAAATTTACTACATAAAATGTATTTTATCAAATATTATAAAGTTAAGTATTAAAAAATGCTATTGATGCAATTAATAAATCTCAAAATGTGATATATAAAAAATCGAGTAAAACAAAGAAGTGGCATTCCTAGTTTTAAACATCGTAATGTTCAGAAATAATCAATTTGATAACTGGATAAGTTTAAATATTTACAGAAATCTATTATATAAAAGGTTGGATGGGCAAAACAACTGGGCACTTAACAGTTTGAAAGATATCTACCTTTATTTTTGGGCCCAATCTATCTAGCTAAAAATGAACATTTTGGCAGAATTCCACATCTATAACATGAGTTGAAAAATTACTTATTAAAAGAATATTCATGCTGTCAACAGACAAAATCTCCCACTAGGTGTGTTCAAAAGCTAAAAACAAGCAAAGTAAGATAACTCCAATAAAATTAACTAAGGTTATTTGAATTATCCTCTTTGGTTTCTTTTTTCTCTATCTCTTCTTCCATGTGTATGCACGCACGTGTGTGTGTGTGTGTGTATGTAACACACACACACACACACACATATATATATATATATATAGTGAAGTTTATATGCCAACAGAATGTGGCCGTCCTATGAAGGATGATGTTACTGTTGTTTTAGCCCCAGGAAAACATCTTTTCCAGCTAGCCATCAACACACAGTCGATGTGTGTCACTTAAAGAATATACAGTATTTGCGAGTGAAGAGAGATTTCATCACTAGCTAGTGGTTTTCTCACACTGAGGACAGGTAACCATCCAGAAACCTAGGCCTGTAAATATCATGTAAGGCTAGAGATAGGAGTGATGACCTCCCTTGCAAATGCTATACAGACACAAACTGTGTTGATGGCCAGCTGGAAAAGATGTTTGCCTGGGGCAAAAACAACAGTAACATTGTCCTTTATAGGATTGCCACATTCTGTTGGCATATAAACTTGACTATTCACTACTGTTACTGTATATCTCTCGCTCAGAGATTTAAAACAAATATATATATATATATATATATATATATATATATATATATATATATATATATATATATATATATATATATATATATATACACACACACACACACACACATGAAATGCAAGGAATTTTTTTGTCACTGTATGAATAATAAGTTTTTTTTAGCTTAGTATATTACTATGTGAAACCCTACTATGCATAATTAGTATGCAGAACAACTCCACTGAGGTACTGCCTGCAGCCACATTATTTACAATAAACTCCCCAAGCAGCACCAGCAGTACAACTTTAAATTAACAAGTTGCTCATTAGTTTGCAGTGGGAGTAAATTCAACTCCTGTTGTGAGTATAACTTAGCAAGGAATGGGAGTTGCCTCAGATATGCAACATGCGGATGATTTTTTAGTAGCAGGAAACACCCAATGGATTACTATAAAAGAAAATTTTGTATATGCAAGCTCGTTATATAATATTATATTCTAGATAACATCAAAATACTTAATTGTCATGTTTTCATTATATTTATCAATGTGAAACCAAGGATTTACAAACTCACACGCAATGGATGCTCTCTTCGAAAATTCAGCCATCGACGCAAAGTTGATTGTATACAGGACATAGATTGGTTAAAGTGCTGGCACAATTCAGGTACAGTGAGTAAGTGAGAATGGACAGAAACCTGACTGGATAAAGAAATGAACATTGATGAAAACATTTAAGTAGGACAAGCAATGGAAATTGCAGAAATTTTACTGAAATATACAGAACAAAACTGTCCAGAATACACACAAGAAATTTGTAGACAACCAAACTAAAAAGATGATGATATTTAGAATTCCAACATGAATGAATAACTCCAGTTACTTATAACTCCAACAGTTAGACCTCTAACTGTAAGATAGTTTTTCATTCATCCAAATCTGTAATGAAGATTAACAGCATCTTTAAATCCAGTGTTGTCTAATTTGATCAAAGGTAACAAACTTTATCATTGTAGATGGCTCTCTTCCAAAGTAGAGAAGAGCATATGATAGGAATGTAGTTATGTCCCTTACTGACAAAACTACCAATTTCAAGAGTTTGTAGGAAAGTAGTTATACACCATTAGGTGTATACCCGCTTCCGTACATTAAATTTCTTGAAGAAACAACGGAACGCAGATTCTGAACTATCAACACAACAATATTTATTTACAGAGGAAATAGGCAGCACTTCGCCCTTTGGTTTCTGAGACGCCGTCAATGATGTTGAGTGGTTATTTGTCTAGCTCCAGAGTTGGAATGTTGGAAAGAGCTGTCTCCAGAGTTGGAAGGTTGGAGAGAGGCTGCTTGTACGTGAAAAAGGGCGCGAAGCTTGGATATCGAACTCCACGCATGCACATGAGACTCTTCCTGTATTCCTTCCGGAACTAGTTCCTGCGCATGCGTGGATAAAACTCCGGACATTGAACATATAACAGTCGTCTGCTATTTAAGGCGTCACTACAA
>NC_068989.1:31153028-31154082 GCF_001194135.2 Octopus bimaculoides | reverse complement strand
CTGAGACGCTGTCAATGATGTTGAGTGGTTATTTGTCTAGCTCCAGAGTTGGAATGTTGGAAAGAGCTGTCTCCAGAGTTGGAAGGTTGGAGAGAGGCTGCTTGTACGTCTGGGCCCTTTGCCGGCCGGCGAGAAAGAGAATGAAAAAGGGCGTGAAGCTTGGATATCGAACTCCACGCATGCGCATGAGACTCTTCCTGTATTCCTTCCGGAACTAGTCCCTGCGCATGCATGGATAAAACTCCGGACATTGAACATATAACAGTCGTCTGCTATTTAAGGCGTCACTACAAATTCATAAAAATTTGTGTACACGTGTGTGTGTGTGTGTGCACACATATTTGTGCACATGTGCAAGAATACATGCAGTGTGATAAGGTTGTTCTTTTCCTTATCTGTTTTGTGAACTTTATTGGGATGATTTTTGTTACCAGTTTTCTCACAGTTTGATGTCTAACTGTACTTTTCATTTCACTGCTTTTTGCTTCCAGGTGATAAAACTGATCTAAAATCATGCTGAAGAACCTCTGGAGCACTTACTGTCTTATGCAATACAGCTAAGGCAGTAGAGTTATAGCCTCCACACCCCAAATGCATATGCAAACATCTAAATTAATTTGCTATACAAAAAAGATATGTTTTCTGTTGACATTTTATATTCTAACAGTTTTAAGCTCATTGTTAAGAAATCAACCTACTCATATTTTCCAAACCTAGAAGCTCTCTTACTGACTTAATCTAACCATGTTGTAATAGCCTGATTGCCCTAGAAGACCCAATTCTCTAGAGCAAAATTGTAATTTTTATATCATCATCATCATCATCATCATCGTTTAACGTCCGCTTTCCATGCTAGCATGGGTTGGACGATTTGACTGAGGACTGGTGAAACCGGATGGCAACACCAGGCTCCAGTCTGATTTGGCAGAGTTTCTACAGCTGGATGCCCTTCCTAACGCCAACCACTCAGAGAGTGTAGTGGGTGCTTTTACGTGTCACCCGCACGAAAACGGCCAGGCTCGAAATGGTGTCTTTTATGTGCCACCCGCACAAG
>NC_068989.1:31145557-31148637 GCF_001194135.2 Octopus bimaculoides | reverse complement strand
GTCAAGCAGCACATCACGCTGTAATTCTTGGGCTGAGAAATCAACACTTAAAAGCCATAATTTTAAGGAGCGATAAGAATTTTTGAATAAAGGAAAATGGGTAGGGGTGGGTAGGTACCGCCAGCGAGTAGATAGGGCTCTTAATTGTAGATTTTAAATATTTGAGAGACAACAATGCATAAATCGTAATTTTTAAAAGATTAGAAAACACTGATGTAGACATTGGTTCATCTAGGCAACTTGGCTGACTTCAAACTAAAATGTTTACACATCAACATGCAGTAACTGCTGAAATCATAATCATTTTCTTACTTACGTACTCAATCTCTCTCTCTCACACAAACACACACACGCATAAACCTGAAGGGGATGGCCCTAAAATAAAACTTTCTGATGAAACTTCAATATCCTCAGATGATTTTATATATTTTGAATAGATTTGTTATAATCTACATTTTCATTTAGTTGAAATGCCTATGCACCATTTTGCATATATAAAACTGGTGTCATAGGAAATTTCTAGGATGAATCTTCTGCATTTCTCAACTTCTGTCTCTAGATATCAATATCTTATATGATATCAACATTCAACAAAATGCACCAAACTTCTTGACAACTTGAAAGAATTATCCATAATCCAAGTCATTAACAAAGCTAATCATATGAAAGGCAATGTAACAAATTTTTGTCTTCCAGACAACATAACAAACAGATAGCAGCATCTTGTTGAATGATATCAAAATAAATCATACAGCTGATAGTGATCACAGCCAAATATTCTTTAAAATATCATACAACATATATCCTCCCTTGACAGGTATAAATCCTTCTCAGTAACTTCTGAACCTCAATGATGAATACATACCCTACATCAGTAACCAATAAAAGAGTACATATACTTTAGAAAGAATGAACACCTTGGCTCTTTATAACTTGATTGATCAAATCAATTCCAAGCAACAGCTCTGATCTTCCCCAGACTATAATTTCCAGTTTAGGTCACCAGATATAATATGTAAGAAACACTATAGTTCTAAAACATAAAACACACTACCATCAGTATTTGGAAATCTTCAAATATCTTGAACTACAAAAGGAAGCAAAAAACTTACTGCTAGAAGGAAATTATATAATATTTCAAAAACCTATAAGTTTTAGCATTTTGTAAAAACTGTACAATATTGTAGAACCCCACTCAGTTTAGAAATGTCAACAACAGTGTAATATAACATTTTCTCAGCATCATCATCATATATTGGCACACTTAATAATAATGTGTGTGTGTGTATATAGACTCAAACATGCATGTGTGAGTACATGCATGCTTGTATGCAAGTATATCATAACTTTTTACTTGTTTCAGGCGCCACCTTGAAAAAATTTAGTCAAACAAATTGACACCAGTGCTATTTTCTTTTTTAAGCCTGGTACTTATTCTATCAGTCTGTTTTACTGAACCGCTAAGTTACAGGAACATAAACAGAGATACAAAGACACACATACAAATATATGATGAGTTTCTTTCAATTTCCATCTATCAAATCCAATAGAAGACAATTGCTAAGAAGCCACACAGTGGAATTGAACCCTGTGGTTGTGAAGCTAACGTCTCAGCATACAGCTATGTCTATGCCCATTATATATATATGCGTGTGTGTGTGTGTGTGTGTGAGAAGGCACATGGCTTAGTGATTAAGATGTTGCACTCATGATTACAAGATCGTGGGTTCGATTCCCAGACGAGGCATTGTGTTGTGTTCTTGGGCAAAGCACTTCATTTCACATTGCTCTGCGATCATTTCAACATCTGACATGTGGCACCTGTTGCACCTGTATGGGTAATGTCAATGTGATGGAGGAAGTGAGTGTATGCCTACACAAATATTTGATCTCTATTAGCAAATCATCTGTGTAGTTGTTTGGTAAGAAATTGTCGGAAACCTCATATGTCATCTAACAACAGGAGAGTCCATCATACAAGGTGGAGAAATAAAACTTGGAATTTTTTGTAAATCTTATTTTTTTATGTAGCATTGATCTATCATAACAAGTTTTTTTATCTTCAGCATTAGGTCTCATAGTAACAATTTCATTTGCTTTTTCAGGTATAAGTCCAACTATGTCAGCTCAAGAAGCAAAGAGACAACATATATGCTGATTTGCTCTGTGCAGGAATTAACATCAAATGAATTTCTGAGTTGATTAATGTGTCATTAAGCACAGTTTACAATGTCAAGAATCATTTGAATAACACCAGAGGCATTCAGAGGAAGCAAAGTACTGTAGAACCAATAAAAAGCAAGATCTAGCATTCCTGAAGGCCCTCAAATCTAGAATTTCAAAGGACCCAGTCACATCTATGAGGAAGCTGACAATTAACATGAAAGTCGATGCCAAGACTGTAAGAAATGCTACTCACTGTGATTTAGGCCTGCAATCCTTTGCACAAACTCCAAGACACCTCCAGATCAATTCAGTGAAAATCAGGAGGCTTGAAAGGACAAAAAAAGTGTTGTCCTTCCTCAATCTTTTGGAAGGATCAGAATTCCATTTTAGACAAGGGCAACAATTCATAGTTAAATCCAACTTCACTTACATCTCTGAAAACCTCATTTATGTTATCAGATGCTTGGGCTGCCATAGGGTTGACAGGATTGTCGATCAGATGGAGATGTATGCTCCACAGACAACAGATATCCTCCCTACAATATCGTCAGATATATCTCAGTGAACACATTGACAGATGTGCAGAACAACTGCAACCACAATTCCTAATCTTCCCATTATATCAATTTGCTTTTTGAATCTCAACACAAATATGGCTAAACAAAGAGGTGTCATTAAAAAATGTAAGACAGAATTGAATAGAAACCCCTTTACCTCCTCTTTACTGTAAAATACCTTGGTTACCAATTATCCCCACTAGCAAACAAAATGTCTAACTCAGAAATTCATCCAAAATTCATAATTTGAAAAGTGATAACAAAACCAGTTATTATGTTGGAAGAAAAATATCTTATTTTGAAAAATATTGTATAATAGTTGTACTATTATGATTCTAATATATTTTTTAGTCTTTT
>NC_068989.1:31138781-31143066 GCF_001194135.2 Octopus bimaculoides | reverse complement strand
GAACATCTGCCACATACAAAATCTAACTTCCTAGTTAGCCTTCCTTTGATATTGCTGCACCTCTTATGTGTCCGTAGCTTGCACTGGGTACATCTTATAGAGTTTCTACCTACACCTTTTCTACAAATCGAGCAGGGCCATCTACCTGAAGTGGTTTGTATTTTCTCTACCTTTCTACTTATAAGGAGTTTGGTTTTAGCTAGGTTGACTCTAAGGCCCTTCGATTCTAGTCCCTGCTTCCACACCTGAAACTTCTCCTCTAGTTCTGATAGTGACTCAGCAATTAGTGCAAGGTCGTCAGCATAGAGGAGCTCCCAGGGGCATCCTGTCTTGAATTCCTCTGTTATCGCCTGGAGGACTATGATGAATAGGAGGGGCTGAGGACAGAACCTTGGTGGACCCCTACCTCTACGCAGAATTCTTCACTATACTCATTGCCAACCCTCACCTTACTGACAGCGTCTCTGTACATGGCTCACACAGTTCTCACTAACCATTCTTCTATTCCTAGTTTCCTCATTGACCACCAGATAAGGGATCGGGGGACCCTGTCAAAGGCTTTCTCCATGTCAACGAAAGCCAGGTACAGAGGTTTATCCCTGGCTAAGTATTTTTCCTGCAACTGTCTTACCAGAAATATAGCATCAGTGGTGCTTTTCCCTGGCACGAACCCAAACTGCATCTCATCTAAACTGACTCGCTCCCTAATTAGTTGGGCTATGACCCTCTCTGTGACTTACACGCACGTGCACACACAGACACACATATATTTACATTCATTCATTTGTCTTACATTTGTTTGTTTTTGCTGGCATAGGTTAAACACATACTTATTTGAGGAAGTATTTTTACAGTCAGATACGCTTCCTTTAACCAACTCTTTCCTGCTTTCAAGAGAGTTTTTATTCTACTATTTTAAGACAACAGAGGTATGGGATGTAATGTTGACAGGGAACATAAATAAATATATCACTTTTCACTCAAATGATCTCATGCAAGAAGCAGAAACAAAAACTTACCAGCACACACACAAAGACATACACAACAGGCTTTCATGGAGTTTCAATCAAACAATTTCACTCACAAAGCAATGGTCAGCGCAAAGTAATAGCAGAAAGCTCCATGTAGTGGGATTGAACCTAAGGCAACATACTTGCAACCACATAGTTTCCAACCACATAGTTTCAGGTTCAGACCCACTGCATGGCACTCTAGGTAAGTGTCTTCTACTATAGCCCCAGGTGGACCAAAGCCTTGTGAGTAGATTAGGTTGACAGAAACTGGAAGAAGACTGTCATATATGTAGGTATATATGTAAGAATATGCATGTGTATATGTATGTTGCCTTGTCTTGACATCACATGATACATGTAAATAAGTGTCACTGTCACACAGAAGTGTCATTCATTTCCAATATTCTGGGGAAACATGTCTGGACATGCAGAAATAATATCTTGCTTGGAAACAGGAAGGGCAACAAACCATAGAAAATCTGGTTCAATAAACTCTCTCAGACCCATGTAAGCATAGAAAAATTAAAGCAGTGGTGCCACCGCCGCCGTATGTATATATATATATATATATATATATATATATATATATGTATGCACACACAAGCCAACCAGAGAGCATTAAAATTCACTCAATCTTCTAAAAATACCAACTGAATTTCCCTTAAATCACTTCCTACTGTCTTAAAAAAGACATCCTAGATTATATGACGTCTGTACCAAGTTAAAAAAGTAAATGGCTACATCTGAATCACCTTTAATCACTGGTCCACTATTTGAGAACAGATATACAACTAAGCAGCAGCAGTAACAACAGTAACCACACACAACTTTATTTTTTAAAATAATCTCATCTACATTATGCTTACAAACAACTGAGTTGGTGATAGGAAAGCTTACCTCTCCGGAACTGTGATTTTATATCTACTATAAAATCTGGTTCTGATTCTAAGGAAGATGGCTGGAAGTAAAAACAACAGATAAGAAAATTCAATATGAAACAAAACATGTGATGATAGATAACTAAATGAAGTAGAATAAAAAATTGTTAAAACAAATGTGGAAATGAAGAGGTTAGCTTACTAATCAGTGCCACCCATGTGTGTATGGAAACAGGACATCAGACAGGGATGATCAATTTGAATGGCATTAATGGTAGTGGTAGCAACTGTGCAGTTGAGAAGAAGAGTAGATGCTTGAATTTTGCTCACACAGCCCACCACAAGTTTCTCTGGTGTCTAATTTTTTGTTTGCTTTTCACGCTTTCTCAACCATATTGTATTGATTGATAGTCAAGTAATTTATTGTCCAGCTGTCAATTATGTGTATGTCAATTAAGGCAATGAGCAACTCAGGATATCACAATAGCCTTTCTATTGTAAAAATGATACATCAGGCAGTCATTCCCCTATCTTTGAATGCATCCCTGTAGAAGATACCAGTTCATCACAAAGTTAACCCTAGATATTGCTGCAGATATTCATTTTCAGCTGAATAGACTGAAATGCCTTGCTCAAGGAAACAACATGCAGTCCAGGAATTCAATGCACAACCTTATGATTATGGCCCCCCCAACACACCAAAAATTAGGCCATGCAACCTTCACAAAGTTATTAATATTCCCATCCCAAGGACCAAATATTTTAATAAGTTGTCTTCAGCCTACTATAATCACCAGCTTAGGAAGGAGAGCTAAGTGTACTGCTACATAACAGTGAAATAGTCAGTTTCTATGTTATATAATTAAGTTCTTAAAAAGGCCCTATGTACCTAATTTTACACATGGACGTTAGTTCATACATATATTTATTCATTCATAACCCATGTTGTATTGGTACTCTTAGTAAATTCTATCTAGACGAAGGTAACAAAGGCAAGTTATAATGACAGAACAAAAGGAGAGGATAAGAATAATGACAATGATAACAACGATGAAAGACTTGAGAATTTTATAGCCATCATATCAAATGTACAAAGTTTGCTGCCTAATACTACCAATCACATAACTTGGTCTCCAACCAACACTGAACATAAACTTGTGTAAATGTTATCTTGTCAGACAGCAGAAATTACTACCATGGTCACTTTTTTTTCAAATGGTAGGAGTGAGATTTCCTCCTACTTAAATATTTTTGTTTTCCCTCAATGGAAAACCAATGTTGTATTTATTGTAGTGTTTGAGGTGTTATGGACTGTGATGAGCTATGTAGTGTTGGTGGAGAGGATTGCAGATGAGGTAAATGGAAGTGAAGACTGCAGGGGCTGGCGGAAGAGCCACGGGGGCATGCACGGGCAGAAAGCACGTGGGGTAGTTCGATGAGAGACAGTGAGTGTGGAAGGATGTGTTTTTCTTCATCCCGCCTCGGTTAACAGGTAATGTCTCTGTATTTCTTTCTCCCTTTTGCTTCTTTTTCTGTTGTCTTTTTCCTCCATCACACAACATTTATGAATAAAATCTTTTAAGAAAAGACCATGAGTCAACCTAAAGCTGTTACTAATATTTATTTCATCAACTAAGGCAGCAAGCTGGCAGAATCATTAGCACACTGGGGAAAATGATTAGCAGCATTTCTTCCATATTTACTTTTGAACTTAAAATTCCACTGAGGTCAACTTTACTTTCTTCCTTTCAGGGTCAATAAAATGAGAACCAGTCAAGCACTGGGGTTGATATAATCAGCTGAACTCTGTCCCAAACATGATGGCTTTGTATCAAAATTTGAAACCAATATTTATTTCATCAACTACCAAGACGGTTAAATGTGATGTCTTCTACAACAAATAGACTTAAATTTTAAACAGTAAAGTTCTTAATCCATCTTATTAATAGTTTAAATCATGGATCAGCAACTTCTTTTTGTAATGCTGCACATTTTTGCTTCACATTTGCTTATGGGCCACATGTATATTATATCATGGGATCGTTGCCGGTGCCCCTGGGCTGGCTCTTGTGCGGGTGACACATGAAATGCCTTGAGCGGGACGGGATCGTTGCCGGTGCCCCTGGACTGGCTCATGTACGGGCGACACATGAGGTCTTTCGAGCAGGATCGTTGCCGGTGCCCCTGGATTGGCTCATGTGCGGGTGACACATGAGGTTTTTTGAGCGAGATCATTGCCAGTGCCCCTGGACTGGCTCTTGTGCTGGTGACACATGAAATTTCTTCAAGCGAGATCGTTGCCGGTGCCCCTGAACTGGCTCTTGTGTGGGGTTCTGGGATTTTCGAGCGGGATCGTTGCTGGTGCCCCTGGGCTGGCTCTTGTGCGGATGACAC
>NC_068989.1:31136925-31138513 GCF_001194135.2 Octopus bimaculoides | reverse complement strand
AGGATCGTTGCCGGTGCCCCTGGATTGGCTCATGTGCGGGTGACACATGAGGTTTTTTGAGCGAGATCATTGCCAGTGCCCCTGGACTGGCCCTTGTGCGGGTGGCACATAAAAGACACCATTTCGAGCATGGCCGTTTTCGTGCGGGTGACACGTAAAAGCACCCACTATACTCTCTGAATGGTTGGCGTTAGGAAGGTCATCCAGCTGTAGAAACTCTGCCAAATTAGATTGGAGCCTGGTGTTGCCATCCGGTTTCACCAGTCCTCAGTCAAATCGTCCAACCCATGCTAGCATGGAAGGTGGACATTAAATGATGATGATGATGATGATGATGACCTTACATATAAAAACATCCATACATACCCTTCAATATCCATCACTGGAAATCTTAATGTAAACAAAAATTGCAAAATGAGAGGCAAAAGAAATGAATATAAAAGCTATTACCTTATGCATGGCATTTGAAATATGAAATTATTTAACAGATACAAAGCCAACAGACAATATCTTGCCAAACCCTATCTCAGATCTTTCTATACTGCAGCAATGAACATAGATACAAAAACTGTTGGTGATAAGGGAATTATAGTGAAACCAACAAGAATACCATAGAGACAACACACCTAAGAGGATAAGATACTACACAAACTGTTGGTGGTCAAGGCATTTTAGTAAAAGCAACAAGATTGCCATATAGACAACGTGGCTCACAGAATCAGATACCACAGACACAGTTGGGGATAAGGGCATCATAGTGAAACCAACAAGAATGCCATACAGATAACGTGACTCAGAGGATAAGATACCACAGAAACAGTTGGTGGTAAGGGCATTATAGTGAAACCAACAACTATGCCATACAGACCACATGGCTAAGAGAAAAAGGTACTCCAAAAACTGTTGGTAATAAGGGTATTATAGTGCAACTAACTAGATTGCCATAGACAACATGGCTAAGAGGACAAGATACTATAGAAACTGTTCGTGATAAGGGTATTATAGTGAAACCAATGAGAATGCCATACAGACAACATGACAAAGAGGATATGGTACTTTTGATGGTCAAGGCATTGTAGTGAAGCCAATGACAATGCCATATGAAAAACATGCCTAAGAAGATAAGACACTACAGAAACTGTTGGTGGTGAGAATGCCACACACACAACATGGCTAAGAGGATAAAATACAACAAAAGAGACTGTTGGTATTAAGGGCATCATAGTGAAACCAATGAGAATGCTATAGGGGGTTCCTATAAGGTTGTTATTCACCCCTGATTGGAACTCTCCCGTATGACATGTACGCATGCTCAGTGACTTGCTTTAACTTCCGCAGACTAACGACTCACATACTGTACTGACCGGTTAATATGTCTCCGTAGAAATCACACAAATACTGCTGTATATGCAGCCACTATAGAAGGAAGAATGTAGATGGCAAAGTTATTTCACTACATAGATATCCTGCAAATGTAGCTATTCGTCGTATTTGGCTTCAGAGATCGAGACTTGTAAGGAAAGACTTTGTTTACACTGCAAATAGCCAAATGTGTTCCCAGTATTTCGTCAATTTTAATGGACTATCG
>NC_068989.1:31126487-31136062 GCF_001194135.2 Octopus bimaculoides | reverse complement strand
ATACAAAAATTTTTGTGTATATATATATATTTATTAATAAGCGTAGAAATTGATATTAATCAATTAGAACCAGTGGTCTAGCATATTAAAAAAATCCGAAGATTAAAATTATATTACATACAAAAATTTTTGTGTATATATATATATGTGTGTGTGTGTTTGTTTGATTAAATAATAAATTTACAGCATTGAATCTAATATTCTTCTAATTATTAGACTTTATAGTGTGACTGTCCCTACCTCTTCTACACCTCATCATGCTCATGGCCAAATCAGTGAATGGTTGCTGAAAGCAGATTGGGATCAGGCAATACTTCACCGAGAGGAGATATAAGCTTCTGCTTATTCCTGTCTGAAGTATCGGACGATACTTCAGACTTATCGGACGATACTTCAGACTTATCGGACGATACTTCAGACTTATCGTCCGATAAATTTACTTTGTTGACATTCTTCATCGACAGAATTTTTATACCTCTCAACCTTTCAGTCAAGTTCGCCTTTCTTCCAGTAACATACTGTCCATATAATCTTAAATATTTCTTTAACTCAGACACAGTAAGTACTTCGATAGCTGAATCATCGAGCTGCTTTATATCCATGATAAGACGTAAAACAATAACAATAGTGTGGATAGTCTGCGGAAGTTTAATTGTCTACATGGAGCACCACCTAGCCAAGGGAGATAACCTACTTATAGGAAAGCCCTATAGAGACAACATGGCTAAGAGGGTAAGGGACTACAGAAACTGCTGGTGGTCAGGGCATTATAGTGAAACCAATGAGAGTGCCATACAAACAATATAGCTAAGAGGATAAGATAATACAGAAACTGTTGGTGGTAAGGGCATTATAGTGAAACCAAAAGAATGCTATACACACAACATGGCTAAGAGAAAAAGATACTACAGAAACAGTTTATGATGAGGGCATGATAGTGAAACCAACGAGAATGCCATACACGTGGTGAGGGCATATTAGTGAAATCAACAAAAATGCCATACCAACAACATAGCTAAGACAATGAGATAGTACAGAAACTGTTGGTGATGAGAGCATTATAGTGAAACCAATAAGAAGGCCACACAGACAAGGCTGCAAGGATAAGATAGTACAAAAATTCTTGATGGTGAGGGCATTATAGTGAAATCAATGAGAATGCCATACAGACAACATGGCTAAGAGAATAAAATATAGAAATTGTTGGTACTGAGGGTGTCATAGTAAAACCAATGAGAGTGCCAAACAGACAACATGCCTAAGAGGATGAGATACGACAGAAACAGTAAGCAATGAAGGCATTATAGTGAAACTTATGAGAATGCCAGAGAGGCAACACAGCTAAGAGGATAAAATACAGAAACTGTTAGTACTGATAGCATCATAGTGAAACCAATGTGAATGCCATACAGACAACATGGTCAAGAGGATAAATGACTACAGAAACTACTGGTGATGAGGGCATTATGCTGAAACCAATGAGAATTCCGTATTGACAACATGGCTAAGAGGATGAGATACTCAAGAAACTGTTCGTCATGAGGGCATTATAGTGAAACCAACTAGATTGCCAAACAGACAACGTCACTCAGAGGATAAGATACCACAGAAACTGTTGGTGACAAGGGTATTATACTAAAATAAACGAGAATGCCATATAAACAACAGGCCTAAGGAGATGAGATACTAATGAAACTGTTAGTGATGAAGGCATTATAGTAAAACCAACAAGAATGCCACACAGAAAACATGGCTAAGAGGATGCAATACTATAGAAACTGTTCGTGATGAGGGCATTGTAGTGAAACAAATCAGAATGCCATACAGACAATATGGCTAAGAGGATTAGGTACTACAGAAACACTTGGTGGTGAGGGTATTATAGTGAAACCAATGAGAAGGCCATACAGACAGCATGGCTACAAGAATAAGATACTACAGAAGCTATTTATGGTGAAGACATTAAAGTGAAACTATGAAAATGCCATGCACACAACATGGTTAAGAGGATAAAATACAGAAACTGTTGGTATTGAGGGCGTCATAGTAAAACCAATGAGAATGCCATACAGACAACATGGCTAAGAGGATATGAAACTACAGAAACTATTGTTGATAAGGACATTACAGTGATGGATAAGATACTACAAGAACAGTTGGTGAAGAGGAATTTATAGTGAAATCTACGACAACGCCATACTGGCAAAATGGCTAAGAGGATAAGACACTAGAGAACCTGTTCGTGGTCCAAGCATTGCAGTTAAAACAAGGATGCCATAAAGACATGGTTAAAACGATAAGATACTACAAAAACTGATGGTGATGTGGGCATTATAGTAAAACCAACAAAAATGCTATACACAACATGGCTAAGAGGATAAGAGACTACAGAAAATGTTGGTGGTGAGTGATTCATAGTGAAACCAAGGAGAATGCCACACACACAACATGGCTAACAGGATAAGATGGTGAGGGCATTATAGTGAAACCTACAAGAATGCCATACAAACAAGACTAGCAGCATAAGACACGACAGAAACTGCCTGTGGTGAGGGAGTTATAGTGAAAGCTACACAAATGTCATACAGACAATATGATAAGATGCTAGAGACACTTGGTGATGAGGGCATTATAGCAAAACAAACAAGAATGCCATATACACAACATGGCTAAGAGGATAAGATACTAAAGAAACTGGTCGTGATGAGGACATCATAGTGATGGATCAGATACTACAGAAACTGTTGGTGATGAGAACTTTATAGTGAAACCAACAAAAATGCCAAATACAGAAGATGGCTACACGGCGAAGATAGTACAGAAACTGTTGGTGGTCAGGGTATTCTAGTGAAACCAACGAGAATGTCATACAGACAACATGGCTATGAGGCTAAGATACTGCAGAAACTGTTGGTTGTGAGGGCAATATAGTGAAACCAACAAAAATACCATACAGACAACATGGCTAAGATAATAAGATACTACAGAAACTGTTGGTGATAAGGGTATTATAGTGATGGATAAGATACTACAGAAACTGTTGGTGATGAGGGCTTTATAGTGAAGCCAACAAAAGTGCCATACACAGAAGATGGCTATGAGGCTAAGATAATGCAGAAACTGTTGGTGGTCAGGGCATTCTAGTGAAACCAACAAGAATGCCATACAGACAACATGACTATGAGGCTAAGATACTGCAGAAACTGTTGGTAATTAGGGCATAATAGTGATGGATAAGACACTACAGAAACAGTTGGTTATGAGGGTATAATAGTGATGGATAAGAGACAACAGAAACTGTTGGTGATTAGGACATTATATTGAAACAAGATGGCTACAAGGCTATGATACCGCAGAAACTGTTGGTGGTCAGGGCATTCTATTGAAACGAGAATGCAATACAGACAACATGGCCATGAGGTTAAGATACTGGTGGTGAGGGCAATATAGTGAAACCAACAAGAATGCCATACAGACCACATGGTTAAGACAATAACATACTACGGAAACTGTTGGTGACGAGGGCATTATAGTGATGAATAAGATACTAAACAAACAGTTGGTGAGGAGGGCTTTATACTGAAACCAACGAGAAAGCCATACAGACAACATAGATAAGAGGATAAGATACTAGAGAAACTGTTAGTGGTGAGTGCATTGTTGTGAAACCAAAGAGAATACCATACACACAACATGGGTGAAAGGATAAAGTACTCAAGAAACTGTTAGTGTTGTGGGCATTATAGGGAAATAAACATGAATGCCATAGACAACATGGCTAAGAGGATAAGATACTAAAGAAACAAGTCATAATGAGGGCATTACGGTTAAAACAACGAGAATGCCATGCACACAATATGCCTAAGAGGAAAAGATATTACAGAAACTACCGCTGGTGGGGGCATTATAGTGAAAGCAATGCAAATGCCATACAGAGAGCATGGTATTGGTACTGTGGGCATCATAGTGAAACCACGTCATCATTGTGAAACCAATAAGAATGCCATACAGACAACGTGGCTAAGAGGATAATGTACTACAGAAACTGCTGGTAGTGAGGGCATTATGGTGAAACCAATGAAAAGCTATAGACAACATGGCTTAAAGGATGAGATAAAACAGAAACTATTCATGATGAGGGCATTATAGTTGAACCATTGAGAATGCCATGCAATGCCTAAGAGGAAAAGGTACAACAGAAACTGTTGGTGATGGGGTCATTGTATCGAAACCAACAACAATGCTATACAAATACCACAGCTAAGAGTATAAAATACTACAGAAACTGTTGGTGGTGGGGACATTATAATGAAACCGAGAATACCATACAGAGAATATGGCTCAGATGATAAGAAACTACAGAAAATGTTCATGGTGAAGGCATTATAGTGAAACTTATAAGAATGCCATAGAAACAACAAGACTAGCAGGATAAGATACTACAAAAACTGCTGGGGGTGAGGGCATTACAGTGAAACCAACACGAATGCCATACAGACAACATGGCTCAGATGATAAGATGCTACAGACGCTATTGGTGATGAGGACATTATAGAGAAACCGATGGAAAAACCATACTGACAACATGTCTAAGAGGAGAATGTATTGCAGAAACTACTGGTGATTTGCACATTATAGTGAAAACTAGTAAGAATGCTATACTGATAAAAAGGCTAAGGGGATAAGATGCTACAGAAACTGTTGTTCATGAGTACATTACAGTGGTAGATAAGATACTATAGAAACTGTTGATGATGGGAGCATTATAGTGAAAGCTATGAGAATGCCCTACAGACAACATAGATAAGAGGATAAGAAACTACAGAAACTGTTGGCGATGAAGGTATTATAATGAAACCAATGAGAATGCCATACAGACATCAAGGCTCAGTGGATAAGATATTACAGAAACTGTTGGTGGTGAATGCATCACAGTGATGAATAAGGTACTACAAAACTGTTGCTAGTAAGCACATTATAATCAAACCAACAAAAAAGCTATACGCACCACATCTCTAAGAAGAGAACATACTACAGAAACTGTTGGTAATATGGGTGTATATAGTGAAACCAACAAGAGTGCTATGCAGACAGCATGACTAATACAATAAGATACCACAGAAACTGTTGGTGGTGAGGGCATTATAGTGCAACCGACAAGAATACTATACAGACAACATGGCTAAGAGGCTAAGATAGTACAGAAACAGTTCATGATGAGGATAATAAGTGATGGATAATATACAACAGAAACTGTTGGTGATAAGGGTTTTTTAGTGAAACCAATGAAAATGCCATACACCGAAGATGGCTAAGATATTGCAGAAACTGTTAATGGTTAGGGCATTATAGTGAAACCAACAAAAATGCCATACAGACAACATGGCTAAGATGATAAGATACTACAGAAACTGTTGGTGATGAGGGCATTATACAGAAACCAATGAGAATGCCATACAGACAACATGACCAAGATGATAAGATATTATGGAAACTGTAGGTGCTGATGGTATTATGGTGAAACCAATGTGGACGCCATACACACAGCATAGCTTAGAGGAAAAGATACTATGGAAACCATTGCTGGTGAGGGGATTATAGTGAAACCAACAAGAAATCCATACCAACAGCATGGCTAAGATCATCACATACTACAGAAAATGTTGGTGGTGATGGCATTATCGTGAATGCAGCACAGTCAGGTGACACTGGCATCGACCATGTTTGGATGGTGATTTTTATGTGTTACTGGCACAGGAGCCAGTCGGGGCAAGGGGCTGGCATTGACCACATCCAGATGGAGCTTTTTACATGCCATCAGCACAGGGAGCCAGTCAGGCGGCACCAGGCAGTACTGGCAACGACCCACGTATGAATGGTGCTTATTGCGTGTCACCAGCCTGAGAGCCAGTCAGGCAGCACTGGCATCAGCCACAACTACAATTTCCATTTCATTGTGATTTGATTTTTGATTTTGATTTTACTTCACTGAATAGGTCTCTTCAAGCAAAGCGTGTCGCCTGAAGATTCAAAAAGTACATTTTAAATGGACTGGTTATGAGACACTGGTATAGGCTACAGCTGTGATCTCACTCTACTTGCCAGGTCATCTCAATCACAGTATATCTCCAGAGGTCTCGATCTTTCGTCATTGCTTCTGTGAGGATCATTGTTCGAAGGCCATGCTTCACCACCTCATCCCTTGTCTTCCTGGGTCTCCCTCTTCCACAGGTTCCTTCCACTGTTAGGGAGTGACATTTCTTCACAAAGTTCTCCTCATCCATATGCAGCACATGACCATACCAGTGCAGTCATCTTTCTTGCACACCACATCTGATGCTTCTTACGTCTAACATTTCACTGAGGGCACTTATACTGTCGTGTGTGCACACTGACATTACACATCCAGTAGATCATACTAGCTTCATTTCTTTCAAGCTTATGCATGTCCTCAACAATCATGGCCCATGTATCACTGCCGTGTAGCATGACAGTTCACACACATGCATCATACAGTCTACCTTTCACTCTGAGCGAGAGGCCCTTTGTCACCAGTAGAGGTAGGAGCTTTCTGAACTTTGCCCGGTCTATTCTTATTCTAGTGGCAACGCTCTCCGAGTATCCACCCCAACTACAGACTTGGTCACCTAGGTAGCAGAAGCTATCAACTACTTCTAGTTTCTCCCCCTGTGATGGAATCCGTTTTCTGAACATCTGCAGTGTTTACTGCCCCTGTGCATCTGCCGCATACAAAAGCTATCATCCCAGTTAACCTTCCCTTGATGTTGCTGCACCTCTTATGCGTCCATAGCTTACAATGGGTACAACTTATGGAGTTTCTACCTACACTTTTCTACAGATTGAGCAGGGCCATCTACCTGAAGGGGTTTGTGATGTGTTCGCCTTCCTACTTACTTTGGTTATTGCAACATTGACTCAAAGGCCCTTCGATTCTAAACCTTACTTCCTAATAAAATTAGGCAAGCAGCTGCAACGGCTGCGGCAGCGGAACAGCGCGCGACTGCCGAAGCCATTTTTACTACAGAACCTGTTGGTGATGTACACATTATAGTGAAACCAATAAGAATGCTATAACGGTAACATGACTAAGAAGGTAAGATACTGCAGAAACTGTTGTTCATTATGGAATTATAATGATAGATAAGACACTTCAGAAACTGTTGTTGATGAGGGCATTATAGTGATGGGTAAGATAATATAGAAACTGTTGATGATGAGGGCATTATGGTGAAGCCTACAAGAATGCCATACAGACAACATGGCTAAGCAGATAAGATACTATAGAAACTGTTAGTCGTGAGGCATTATAGTTATGAATAAGGTACTACAAAAACTGTTGCCGGTGAGCGCATTATAATCAAACCAACAAAAAAGCCATGCACACCACATCTCTAAGAAGAGAAGATACTACAGAAACTGTTGACCATTATAGTGAACCAACAAGAATGATATGTAGAGAGCATGGTTAAGACAATAAGGTACCACAGAAATTTTTAGTGGTGAGGGAATTATAGAGAAAACTACAAGAATGCCATACAGACAAGATGGCTAAGAGGCTAAGATACAGCAGAAACTGTTGGAGGTCACGGCATTATAGTGAGACCAACAAGAATGCCATACAGACAACATGGCTAAGAGGATAAGATACTACAGAAACAGTTCATGATGAAGGTATTATAGTGATGTATAATATACTGCAGAAACTGCTGGCGATGAGGACCATACACAGAAGATAGCTAAGAGGCTGAGATATTGCAGAAACTGTTGGTGGTCAGGGTATCTTGCAGTATCTTATCCTCATAGCAATCAGTTTCTGTAGTATTTTATCTATCACTATATCCATACACACAAAATGGCTAAAATGATAAGATACTACAGGAAATGTTGGTGGTAACGGCATTATAGTGGAACAAATGACAATGCGGTAAAGACAACATGTCTAAGAGGATAATATACTACAGAAACTGTTGGTGATCAGTACAATAGAGTGATGAATAATGCACTGCAGAAACAACATGCCTAAGAGGGTAAGAAACTGTTGGCAATGAGGGCATGATAGTGTTGGATAAGACACTACAGGAACTGTTGGTTGTGAGGGCATTATAGCAATGGATAAGATACTTCAGAATCAGTTGGTGAAGAGCACGCTATAGTGAAACCAACATGAATGCCACACAGACAATGTGGCTAAGGCGATAAGATACTACAGAAACTGTTGGTGATGAGAGCATAATAGTGTTGGATAAGGCACTACAGAAACTGGTGGTAATGAGAGCATTATACTGAAACCAATGACAATGCCATACAGATAACATGGTGAAGTGGATAAGTTACTGCAGAAACTGTTAGTGGTGAGACTATTATATTGAAACCAATGAGAATGCCATACAGACAACATGGCTAAGATGATAAGATACTATGGAAACTGTGGCAGGTGAGGGCATTATGGTGAAACCAATGTGGACGCCATACACACAGCATGACTAAGGGGATACTACAGAAAACATTGCTGGTGATGGCACTACAGTGAAACCAACAAGAAATCCATACCAACAACATGGCTAAGATTATAAGATACTACAGAAAATATTGGTGGTGATGGCATCATAGTGAAACAAACGAGAATGCCATACAAACAACATGGCTAAGGAGTTAAGATACTACAGAAAATTCATCACAGTGCAACCAACAAAAAAACCATACAGACAACATGTCTAAGAAGAGAAGATACGACAGAAACTTAGTGATGTAAACATTATGGTGAAACCAACGAGAATGCTACACAGACAGCATGGCTAAGATGATAAGGTACCACAGAAACTATAGGTGGTTAGGGCATTATATTGAAACCTACGAGAATGCCATACAGACAACATGGCTAAGAGGATAAGATACTCCAGAAAATCTTAGTTTGAGGGCATTATGATGAAACCACGAGGATGCCATACAGACAACATGGCTAAGAAGATAAGACACTACAGAAACCCTTGTTGGTGATGAGGGTTTTTTTACTGAAATCAACAAGAATGCCACACATGGCTGTGAGGCTAAGATACTACAGAAACTGTTGGTGGTGAGGGCATTATAGTGAAACCAACAAGAATGCCACACAGACAGCATGGCTAAGATGATCAGATACTGCAGAAACTGTTGATGATGAGGGTATTATAGATAAGATACTACAGAATTTGTTGGTGATGAGGACTTTATAGTGAAATGAACGTGAATGCCATAAACTCGATGCTAACATACTGCAGAAACTGTTGGTGGTCAGGGCATTATAGTAAAACCAACGAGAATGTCATACAGACAACATAGCTAAGAGGATTAAGATACTGTGGAAACTGTTGGTGGTGAGTGCAATATAGTGAAACCAACGTGAATGCCATACAGACAACATGGCTAAGGGAATAAGATACTACAGAAACTGTTGGCAATGAGGGCATTACAGTGATGGATCAAACACTACAGAAACTGTTGGTGATGAGGGCATTATAGTGATGGATAAGATACTTCAGAAACTGTTGATGATGAGGGCTTTATTGTGAAACCAA
>NC_068989.1:31119581-31126414 GCF_001194135.2 Octopus bimaculoides | reverse complement strand
TGGATAAGATACTTCAGAAACTGTTGATGATGAGGGCTTTATTGTGAAACCAACATGAATGCCATATAGACAAGATGGTTAAGAGGCTAAGATACTGCAGAAACTGTTGGTGATGAGGGCATTATAGTGATGGATAAGATACTACAGAACTGGTGAGAGCATTACTGTGAAATAAATGAGCATGCTCCACAGACAGCATGGCTAAGATGATAAGATACTACACAATCTGATGGTGATGTGGGTATTATAGTGAAACCAATGACAGTGCCATAGACAACATGGCTACGAGGATAAGATACTACAGAAACTGCTGGTGGTAAGGGCATTATAAGTGAAACCAACAAGAATGCCAAACAGACAACATTGCTAAGAGGATAAGATACTAGAGAAATTGTTGGTGGTCTGTGCATTGTAGTGAAACCAATGAGAATGCCATAAAGACAACATGGCTAAGAGGATGAGATACATACAGAAACTGATGGTGATGCAGGCATTATAGTGCAACATAGACAACATGACTAAGACATAGCTAATGCCATAGATAACATGGCTAAGAGGATAGGATACTACAGAAACTATTTCTGTAGTACCTTATCCTGTTAGCCATGTTGCATGTATGGCATTCTCATTGGTTTCACTATAATGCCCACATCACCAACAGTTTCTTGAGTACCTTCTCCTCTCAGCCATGTTGTGTGTATGGCATTCTCCTTGGTTTCACTATAATGCCCTTATTACCAACAGTTTCTCTAGTATTTTATCTTCTTAGCTATGTGTTTGTAGACAGGGCATTATAGTGAAACTAACGAGAATGCCATAGAGATAACATGGCTAAGAGAATAAGATACTATGGAAACTGTTGGTGGTGAGGGCATTATAGTGAAACCAATGAGAATTCCATACAGACCATGTGGCTAAGATACTTGTCTGTTGGTCCCTTGGTCTGGAGTTCAAATCAAGTACAGTTGAGTCGTATTTCTAGATAAGAGGTTTAATTACAAATTCCTTCAGTTCATTTTGCTGGTAGGAATTAAATATTAGACTTCTCTGAGAAAATTCTTTGTGATAGAATAGTACATTGGCGAAGGTGAAAACTAGTACATATTTTATTGACCAAAGAACTTAACTGGTTGTATATTTTATCAGTACCAGTACTTGAGTGGTATGCATTTTACCAAGTCCCATGCTCACTTGGTATGTATTTTATCCCAGTTTTGACTGAGATATGTATTTTATCAACCTAGATTTTATAAAAAATCAAAGTCAAGCAAGGTGGCTTTTGAAATCAGAATACAATGGAACGTAAATACAACCAACACCATCTATTCTGTTGTGTGCCACTTTTTCTGTAAGATACAATATTGAATTTTAGTCTTAGCTCAAGCTCACATATTTGGGGATAGGATATAGGCAAGTAAACTAACCCTAGTACTAGACTGGTACTTTATTTTATTGACACTGGAAAGCTGAAAAACAATGTTGACCTCAACAGGAGTTGAACCCAGACTGTTAAGAGCCTTAACTATTCTGCAAGGCATTTTCTCTGATGTACTTGATAAAATATTAAATATTAGTGAGTAAAGCTGAAATGTCAGCATTAATAAGGTAATAAACAATGTTCCAAATAAATTACTATTTGGAGATATTTCTCTCTCATGTCGTTAATGATAAAAGAAACAAGATTCATCACAATTAAATTTTAGTATTCTTTAATTCATTGATTAACATTAAAATAAGTATAACCTACAGCATGTTATCTCATTCATAAACAAAATGATTTTTAAACTACTGTTATAACAGTTGTGATATATTTTTAATGAAGATGAATTTAATTTTCATTTAATTTTTTTTTTTCATTTTTGTTTGAAATTCCAAAGTAACAGAACTGAAGTATTTTCATAAACCAAAGTTCAAAATGCTTTTTAAAATTGAAGATTGAATTAAAATTTGAATCAAATTTCAATAAAATGTGAGATTTATTTGAATCATTAAAAATTTTAGGTTTTTTTTTCAGTCTTTCATTGACTGAAAAACTATATTTTAACAATTTTAAGATTTTACCTTCACCCCCAAATAAGCAGAATTCTGCAAAACCAGCATGTTCTATTACTGTATTCAAAATCTATGCATAGTAAAAAATATCAAACACTTTTTCTATGCTATATGTAGCATGTTGAATAAATATACATGCACTGTCATTAGGAAGGGCATCCAGCCATAGAAACCACACCAAATCAGATTGGAACCTGGTGCAGCTCTCCAGATTACCAGTTCTCAGTCAAACCATCCAACCAATGCCAGTATGGAAAGCAGATGTTAAATGATGATGATGATGATGATGATAATGTCCTTCAAATTTAACCACATATAAAATATTCTACTTTTCTATCAGTTTGGGGTATTTAAACAACCCTCTTTATATGCTTTAAGTTTGCATTACAAAAACGTGATTATAGCTTGAAGCATAAAAGGGAATTAGTGGAAAAGAACCCACAATACTTATGTACAGACTTTAAAGATGTACAAGCAAATATACTTCAAAATGTGTTGGCCTACAAATAATGCCAGAACATTTTCAGCTTTATAGAAGACATACCTTTAAAAAAGAGTGATTGGCAGGTTAAAGGAAGTGGGGTGCTGTTCTTAGGACACTATAGTAGGTTTCCAGAGATTATAACAGATTTTAGTTATGTGAGGTAAATTGAAATGGTTGTTGTTTTTTGATAGAAGCTACCTATGGATTGCATTGTTTGAGAATAATTGACGGGACACTTGTCAGGACCCGTGGCCTATTGGTTTTGTAGCAGATCCCTCCCTGGATTTAATGTTTGTTACAGCATTTGAACTTGAACCTGCATCTCTTCAAAATAAACATATCTGGTCATTTTTATCACAGCTAGCAATAAAACACCCATGCAGTTAACCAACACACCTGTTGACATATATATTACAACCAACCACATCTGGGAGTGGGTGTGATAAACATCAACAAACACCAAAAGAACTGTTTTAGTTTATGCACAAAAATTATTGGGTTGTCCAGAAAGTTCATGCTGATTTATAGTAGCTTACCTTTTGACTTAATTTAGAACATGGTTGAGTCCATAAAATAGGATTTGACTACACCTCCATTTAGAGCACAGTTTATGCTGTCTTTTCGTGGAAGAAGGTTTATGTTCCTATAACCTGTGTAAATTCTGTAACCCTTTAAAATGGAAGATAAAGTTCATTTTTGGCATTTGATACTTTTCTTTTTCCGTAAAGGGAAAAATGCCTCACAAGCAACCAAAGAAATATGCACAGTTTACAGTGATGTTTCTTTATCTGAAAGAACTGTATGGAAGTGGTTCGCAAGGTTCTGAGCTGGAGAACGTAGCCTTATTGATAAAGAGCGATCAGACAGACCATCCACTACAGATGATGACCAAATCAAGTCATTAATTGAGAATAACCCACATTGTACAACCCGAGAATTGGCAGAAAGCCTCAACTTTCAAAATCCATCGTTAATGAGCACCTGGTAAAGCTTGGGTACACAAATCGCTACGATCTTTGGGTACCACATGACTTGTGTGAGAAGAACCTTTTGGATCACATTTCCATCTGTGATTCACTTTATAAACGGAATGAAAACGTGCCTTTTTTAAAGCAAATTGTGACAGGTGATGAGAAATGGATTATCTACTGAAATGTTCAGAGAAAGTGATCCTGGAATAAGCGACATGAGCCACCCTTAGCCACCCCGAAAGCGGGTCTTCACCCTAAAAAAGTCTTGCTTTGTGTCTGGTGGGATTGGAAAGGAATTCTGTACTATGAGTTTCTCCCAAGTAATCAGACAATTAATACTGAGAAATACTGCACACAACTGGACAAGTTAAAAGTAGCAATTCAAGAGAAACGTCCAGAATTGGCCAACAGGAAGGGTATTGTTTTCCAACATGATAATGCAAGACTGCACGTTTCTTTGGGAACCAAACAAAAATTGCTGCAGCTCGGCTGGGATGTGTTACCCCCACCCTCCATATTCACCAGATATTGCTCCTTTGGATTTCCACTTATTCAGGTCTCTGCAGAATAGTCTTAATGGTAAAAATTTCAATTCCTTGGATGACATAAAAAGATACCTTGATGAATTCTTTGCCATGAAACCACCTCAATTCTGGGAAGAGGGTATTTTCAAGTTAAAGGAAAGATGGAGACACATTGTGCAACAAAATGGTTCATATTTGGTTGATTAAAAATGTAATGGCAAATATTTATTGACCTTTTTCTTTCCTTTAAAAATCAGCATGAACTTTCTGGACAACCCAATACAAATAGAACATTCTAGAGGTTTTCAGTTTCAGATTATATAAATCCATGATTTTAGCTCTTGACAGAGATCATCTTAATTGCAACTAGAGATTATGTCAGTTTAATCCAAGTACATAAGATGTCTCAAATTTCTTTCTAAATTAATCTTCTAAGGCTCTTTTGCACTCAGAGACAGCATTGTATAAGATATCAGTCAAACCTCTTTCTTTCTCTCTCTCTCTCTCTCACACACACACACATATACAGAAACATTAATCTACCTACCAACATTCTGTCATACACATAGACATACGAGTTGTTAAAGGACATCACTAAGCTAAAAATGAAAGTTGCTGAGAGATAACAATCAAACAAACTAAAGACTCCTTCCTCATCATGAAGAAACAAGGTTTCATTACCACAACCATCATCATCTTCATCATTGCAACTGCAGCAACATCAATCAATCAACTACAGTTATCTGCCTGACATACAATCTTACACACATTTAAAAAAGAACATTCCATCTTTTGCTGTTGTAATGTATCAGGTTGATAACAGTTCTTTTAACATAGAATGCAAGGAATAAATTGTTGAGTCATATAATGATTTCTCTGCGCCTCTTTTGTCCTGCAAATTCTACATATTTTGCATTAATGTTTGAAATGGCTGAAGGTGATTTGATACTTGACTTGTATGTGAATATGATGGTTCCCCTAGTATTAGAGAAGTATACTTCTGGAAAAGAATTACTAAGTGTGTAGAATATACAGGCAGATATTGTGGAAGCTTTCTCTGCAGAAATACTGAACTCTTTCATCACTTCGACAAACAAGGATTCAGCAAAACACAGCTAAAATAAAAACTATTGCCACTGGACTTATGAAGAAAGTGTAGTGTTAGTGCTGGTATCTTATGATGAATATTAACCTCTTGCCACACAGCCTACTCATCATTTAAACATCCATTCACCTTTCTATGTTTGCATGTGTAGGACAGAGTTTATTGAGGCAGATTTTCTATGACCAGATGCCATTCCTGTCACCAACTTACACCTGTTTCTAAGCATGGCCAAACTTGTTTTCAGAGAACATTGGAAATGAATGATACTGCTTGTATGACAGTAACACTCATCTACAACTATCATGTAATGTCAAGATAGCGAGACACAAGCATACACTCACATATATACCATATGTGTAAAGTATGTACAATAGGCTTCTTTTAGCTTCCCTCAACCAAATCCACTCAAAAAGCTTGGTTGGGCCAGTGCTACAGTAGAAAACATTTACCCAATGTACTATACTGTGAGACTGGACCCAAAACCAAGTGGTTGGGAAGCAAACTTTTTCACTACAGAATCATGCTTTCACTTATATATATACCCACACACATATGCATACGTATTCACAAAAATACTCATATATCACCTGGATCAGCTAGGCTGCCTGGTGCCAAGTCAGCTACATTAGCCACATCATCCCCCTCATACTCTCCCCATTCTCCTCCATGCTGCTCCAAACATTTTTCTCAAATCATCTTCCCACCTGATTGGAGGCCTTTTGAGTGATCTCTTCCACCCATGTGTAGTGTTTATTAAATAGCTGTCTAACTGTACTCCTTGTTGACTATATATATGTTTCAAAATATGTATATAAATGAGGGTGCAAAATAGCACTTATAATTGCTAGAAATGAGACCCAAAATTTAACTCAAACAGCCAAGCACTAACCTCATAAAATATTCAGGACTGCAACAAGCCACAACATCCTTCTTTGGCAAGATAAACTCACAGAATAAAGTAGTTTGATAAAACCTTATCATGTGACTTCAAAATTTGATCAATGTGATCTTGTTCCTCATCAGAAGTTACCGCAATTATTCTGGGTTAAAAGAAATAGCTTGCCTCCCATTCATTCATGAGAAAAAAACCATTGAAAAGTAAGCACTAAAATTCAAAACTGTTAAGGTGTATAGTAACATAAAATAAAATATTATAATAATATATTAATATACTCTTTTACTTGTTTCAGTCATTTTGACTGCAGCCATGCTGGAGCACCACCTTTTAGTCGAGCAAATCGACCCCAGGACTTATTCTTTGTAAGCCTAGTACTCATTTTATCTGTCTCTTTTGCCGAACCGCTAATTACGGGGACGTAAACACACCAGCATCGGTTGTCAAGCGATGTTGGGGTGGGGGACAAACACAGACACACGAACACACACACACACATTTATATATATGTATATATATATATTTAAAAATTTAAGGAATGGAGAAAACGCATGTTATAATTGCATACTTTATTCCTACATATGTTTCAAAGGATTACAACCTATGTGATCCATAGGGATCTGTGATGTTAAAATTGTAACCTTCTCTTCAGGGAATGCATGAGAATCATCTTAAACGTAAGACATTATGACCGAGTATACTCGGTCATAATGTCTTACGTTTAAGATGATTCTCATGCATTCCCTGAAGAGAAGATTACTCGGTCATAATGTCTTACGTTTAAGATGATTCTCATGCATTC
>NC_068989.1:31113828-31119361 GCF_001194135.2 Octopus bimaculoides | reverse complement strand
ATATATATATATATATATATATATATACACACATATATATGACAGGCTTCTTTCAGTTTCCGTCTACCAAATCCACTCACAAGGCTTTGGTCGGCCCGAGGCTATAGTAGAAGACACTTGCCCAAAGTTCCACGCAGTGGGACTGAACCCAGAACCATGTGGTTCGTAAGCAAGCTACTTACCACACAGCCACTCCTGCACTTAAGATATATTAAATACATTATAATATAATTGGCTATAGCAATTAAAACTAAAACAATAAAATTGATAAATGAAGATGTAAAACAGCACCTACAATTGCTAGAAATGAGAGCCAAAATTTAACTCAAACAGCCACACAAAAGCACTAACCTCATGAAATGTTTGGGATTGTGAACAGCAAGCCACAACATCTTTCTTTGGCAAGATAAACTCACATAATGAAGTAGCTTGATAAAACCTTATTATGGGATTTTGAAATTTGATCAATATGATCATCAAAGGTTTCCATGATTACTCCTATTCGTTCATGAGAATACCACTGAAAAGCGAGCACTAAAATTCAAAATGGTTAAAGTGTATAGTAACATACAATAAGATATTATAATAATATATTAATATATTAAGATATATTAAATACAATATAATATATGTTAATATATTATTATAATATCTTATTATAATATTGTATGTTTATATATATATATATAGCATGGCCATTGCCAGTACCGCCTGACTGGCCTTCATGCGGGTGACACGTAAAAGCACCCACTACACTCTCTGAGTGGTTGGCGTTAGGAAGGGCATCCAGCTGTAGAAACTCTGCCAAATCAGATTGGAGCCTGGTGTAGCCATCTGGTTTCACCAGTTCTCAGTCAAATCGTCCAACCCATGCTAGCATGGAAAGCGGACGTTAAACGACGATGATGATGATGATGATGATATATAAACACACTCATATACACACACACATGCAATATCTACCCCTGCACTCATACATAAATACATACACAAACCCCAGCCTCTATAACAACTATCATTTCAACACATTTCATCATAGGTGGTCAGATTTTCTACAGTACCATATCTCCAATCACTATAGTGTTTTGTCAATTCCTCTGAAAGATTCAGCACTGCCAAGTTAGCTTTCACTGCTTCTTCCAAAGTGTTCTTCAGTCTCCTTGTTCCATACCAATGCAGCCTTCTCTTTTGCACACTATTTTTGGGGAAGCCCTTTTTTTTAAACTTTAAATAAACATAGCTCATAGTCATCATTATCATCACTTTACATCCACTTTCCATGCTAGCATAGATTGAATGAGTTATCAGAAACTGTGCCCATCTTCATTGGAGTTACTGCTCTACTTGATGCCCTATATTTTATATTTATTTATTCAAAGAGACAGTTATAATCATTGAAACATATAAAAGTGACACTTATATGAGAGAACAAAAAGTGTGTGGTGGAGTTGGGAAGAAAAGGTAGAAAGAGTAAGGGGAAAAGGAAATAACAAAAATCAGCCATAAAAATACAAAGTAAATAAAAATTATGTAGAAATTAAAAAGCACTTACATGTTATTTTCTTCCAAATTCTATTTATTAAAAGATCAAGGATGAAAAGAACTATGACAGAACAACAACAAAACGAATAGAAATTAAGGGGTATGTTGTAGAAGAACCTGCAAATAGAAAAATAGAAAGTAGATCAGGGTCAGTTTTCATAAAAGATATCAAAGCACTATCAAAGATTGTCAGTGAACAAAGTAAGCTAATCTCTCAATTTTTCAAGACATCCCCAAGGGTCCTCTCAACCCTATATCTCCATTCATCCACTATTTAACAAAATGTACTGGATGCACTTTATCAGAACATCTATACATCTGAAGTTGCCATGTCACAGAATCTTTACAGCTCTATCTTGTGTCTATTAATTCAGGATAACATGACCATCAGAATGGGTAGAAAAGAGCAATTACAGAAGGACTAGTGAGAAGAAAAGAAAGAGGTCATCTATGAAAGAGATGCAGAAAAGGAAAAGATAGTACTAAAAGAATAATAAATAGTAAAGGGAGGATGTAAATAGAGAAGTAGTAGCTGCATATGGTAAATGGGAACTAGCAGGTAAAAGGAGAGTGAGTGGTGGGTAACTGAAGGAACAGTCAGTGGTAAGAGAATTTGATGAAAGAGCAGGAGTGCAAGTGGCAGAGTGCTCCAGATACCAAGATATATGATGCAATCATTCCCTGATTAAACATCATAATTCAGAAGGATATAGAAAGGAGAAAAATGTAGATGGTGGAAATATGGGAGGATTGAGTGCAGACTGAATTGATGCTTTCCTTTCAACTAACAGGTGGCATGGTAAAGTGAATAGAAGACATAAGGAGATGTGAAGATACAGAACATGGATGGATGGATGGAGGGGGGAGGAGTGAGTGTATATCTATATTTATATACATATATACATATTCACACATATACATGTATATATACATGCACATATACATATTCACACATACACATAGATGTATATATAGACATACATACATATGTTCACATACCTCTACAAAAATGCACCTACACACACGCACATATATTCACATATATGAATACATACATATACATATGCACATACATACATATACACACATTCATACATACACAGACGTATATGCATACATATACATGTCCACATACATGTACATGCACATACATATATACACACATACCACATACTCCACCCAAGTGACTGACCTTGTTGGAATCTATCTTCTGTCCAACCTGCATGATGAATTTCCTGAAATCAGGGAAGGATTGTATAGAGGCAAAGCACTTTTCATCATAAAAAATGCATCCAATAGAAAATTAGAACTACATAAAAGTGATTTTAGAAATTTTTCAAAAGGCATGGTCTTTCTATCTCTATTGAGAGGGATAATAATTCAATTAACTTCTTAGATGTTAACTTCAATTTAACAACCAGATTGCATGAACCTTTCAGAAAACCTAATTCTAATTCAAGCTATATCAACTTCCAAAGTAACCATCCAAGACCAATTAAAAACACATTAACCTCTAACATTGGTAAGAGACTAACCGATTTATCTTCTAACGAGGAAATATTTAATAGACATGCGGACCACTACAACACAGCTCTAGCAAATACTGGATGTAGGGATAAAATAAAATACCATCAAATTAACAACATTAATATATACAACACAACTAATTACAAATACAACTGATAAATTTTATAATCCCACCATAACTAGTAATACAATTAAAAATAAGCATATAACTAATAACCCAACTCCATATAAACAAGGAGTTGATAATGATAACAAACCCAAGATCATTTCAAATCAACCTAATACTAGCAAACATAATATTAGAAAAACCAATATTAAATTATCTCATAAACCAAAGATAAATTTAAAAAAACAACCAACTTACAATTATAATGATCTCCACAATGATAAAAACATAATTAATAAGCATTGATATGAATAATCAATTAATCACCTCCAATACCAGCACCACTGCTAATTCACATAATGCTCTGAATAATAATAATATTAAACTACATACTCACCTCATTAACTTTAAAAAATCTAAAAGGGATTAAAACATACCTATAAATAATAATCACCCTGAAAAATCTAATAAAATTTGGTTAATTATTCTCTATGCAAAACAAATTAAAAATAACATTGTTAAATCTATATTTAAAGCTATTCATAAATACTTTAACATTGATAATAGATATTTACTCTTTTACTTGTTTCAGTCATTTGACTGTGGCCATGCTGGAGCACCGTCTTTAGTCGAGCAAATCGACCCCGGGACTTATTCTTTGTATGCCTAGTACTTATTCTATCGGTTTCTTTTGCCGAACCGCTAGGTTACGGGGATGTAAACACACCAGCATTGGTTGTCAAGCGATGTTGGGAGGGACAAACACAGACACACATGTATATGCACACCCATACATATACATATATACGACGGGCTTCTTTCAGTTTCCGTCTACCAAATCCAATCACAAGGCTTTGGTCAGCCCGAGGCTATAGTAGAAGACACTTGCCTAAGGTGCCACGCAGTGGGACTGAACCTGGAACAAGGTGGTTCGTAAGCAACCACACAGATATAATGAAATCATAAAACTTATATCATCAATTAACAAAAGAAAATTAAATAAATCTCACACCAATAGAAATGCCCATAACAATAATTCTACTAATTCCCCTAAACTTAAACTATATCTCCCATACCCCACTAACCCCAATAATAACACCATAATAACCCATATTAATACCAATTCTTCTAATAGATTCACACAATACAATATTTATGAAAATTGTGACTGTAGAGTTAAAACTAATAGTAAATTTAAGAATTCATAAAAGAAAATATATAGTATATCAATGCACTGTTATAGCTCAGGGCAAAAAATATTTTTATATCGGCTCGACTGAGAATAAGGTTAAGATTTGAATGGCTAATAATCTCCAAACTTTTAAAAATAAATAGAAAACCAATTCCACTGGGTTAAGTAAAATTATATGGGAATTAAAAGATAATGATATCGAATTTGAAATTAAATGGGATATTATTGCTTTTGCACTGGCTTATAAAGTCAACAACAAAAAATGTCATCTTTGTATCACAGAAGCTTCCTTCCTCCAGAAATACCCTATTTAGCTCGAGAAATGAGAAAAATATTTCTTGTGTTCATGCAGGAAAATATGTTTTTCTAAATTTAAGTAATTGATCTATTATCACTCTCATTGAAATATTTGTATAATCTCTTTAACTCATTAGCTCCACTAATATAAATTACCTCCCCATACCAATTCTTACTTAACTATACCACCAACAATATTAATATCTACATGTATTACACCTATTACCTCAATTAAGCAGCTACCTTTACTTATCATTCAGAACCACCTACCAACATTTGAACATACACTCCTGGTAACATTTATAAATACTTGACACATATATCCATGTATGATTGTGTATTTGTACATATATATCCATGTATGAATGTGTAAGCTACCTGTACATGAATATAGGGGTGTGCATATGGGTAGAACCATGTGAGTATATGTATGCACAAATAAACATATAGATCTATATATAAATATATGTATGAAGGTATGTGACCGTATATGTGTGTGTGAACGTATATGTATATTTATACGTGTATGTGGACATAAATATGCATGTTTTTTATATTTATGTGTTTGTATGGGTGTATGTATGCATATATATATCTATATATGTGTATGTAAGTATGTATATGTGTATGCATGTGTGTGTGTATATATATCATCATCATCATCATCGTTTAACGTCTGCTTTCCATGCTAGCATGGTTTGGACGATTCGACTGAGGACTGGTGGAACCAGATGGCTACACCAGGCTCCAATCTGATTTGGCAGAGTTTCTACAGCTGGATGCCCTTCCTAACGCCAACCACTCAGAGAGTATAGTCCTCATGCCTATGGAAAATTTTTTTATTATTGTTATTATTATTAGTATATATA
>NC_068989.1:31105133-31106411 GCF_001194135.2 Octopus bimaculoides | reverse complement strand
GAACTTCGCCTGACATTTATAAGGTCGAAGGTTAAAGGGAGATGATCAATCACTTTTTGACAGGACAAAGAAAACCTGTTTTTCGCGCCTGTTGGTTGTGGTGTTTGGACGACCGAGAATTCTTAGATTCGGTTTCGAATCTAGGCTTGGAGAAGGAAGTGTTAATTTTTACATATAGAAGGGAAAAACAGAAGTAAAAGCCCTTACGAACATAGAAAACGTAAACAATGTCTCCTATTTAGCAGCACATGGTATCACCATAACTTGAAAAGAAGTTTAAAATCTTCCACTGCCTTGGAAATACCCATCTCTCTTTGGAAAAACTAGATAAGTATCTTTGTGTTCTTTTTTTCTGTCGTTTATTGAAGGCCTATTATTATTAGGGAAAATAGAAGGTTAAATGTACATAAGGTGTTTTCTGTTTTGCTTTTGACTTACGAGATTATTGATTATTGTAGAGAGGTTTAACTTTCATTACTCCTGATTTAAGAGAATTTCTTTAGTTACAGATATATAATTGTTTGTTCCTTTATTTATTTATTTTTCCCTATCCAAGTAGAATCCTTTTCAAGAGTTTGCATAACTTCTCTCTCTCGCTCTCTTCTCCATCATACCGTCTTTTCTCCCTTTCTCTATTGCTTTTCTCTAAATACGTAGATGCACTCTCTCTCTATCTCTTTACTTCATTTCATCATCCCATAATTCTTCTCTCAGACCCTTAATCTCTCTTCCACTGTTCTTTCTTCTTCTCTCTCTCTCTCTCTCTCTCTCTATTTCATCACTATAAATATATAGACACACACACTCTCTCTTTTTCTTTACTTTTCTCCTGACAATCTTTCTTTCTCTTCTCTATTTCTTCTCTTCACTTCTCTCTAACACAGTATTTCTTCTCTCAGACCCTCAACCTTTATCATAAACTTCCTCTTCTTTCCATATCTCACTCTTTTCCTCATCTTTCTCCTTCGCTTTCATATCTTCCTCTTCTTTCCATATCTCACTCTTTTTCTCATCTCTCTCCTTCGCTTTCATATCTTCCTCTTTTCTCAGTTCTCTTCCCTTTCCTTTGTATCTCACAACGTCTTCCTCTCCTTCTGTCACCTCACCCTCTCCCTCATATACTTATCATTTTCCCCCTCTTCTCAGTCCATTTCTCCCTTCCTCTCACATCCTTCATCCTTTCGTGTTTCTCCTTCAGTCTGTCTCTCTTTCTCTTCCCATCCTCTCCCTCCCTCTGTTTCTCTTTCTCCTCCCCTCCTCTCCTTCACTCTGTCTCTC
>NC_068989.1:31102656-31105033 GCF_001194135.2 Octopus bimaculoides | reverse complement strand
CAATTTATGCGATCCATAGGAATCGGCAATGTTAAAAATGTAAACTTCTCAGGGAAATGTACGGGAACCAGCTTAAACGTAAGACATTATAACCGAATATGGATCTTCCTCTTCACCAATATCCTCAAGAATCTCTAATCAATATTCTTCCTTTAGAGATAGGAACAAACGAAATACCACGAGCCTTAGTAAATTAATTTGGGAACTTAAAGACAATAACATAAAAGTTAAACTTGACTGGCTTATTCTTTCTATTTCTAGGACATATGAAAAGGGTGGAAGATTCTGCTCTTTATGTAATACTGAGCTATTCTTCATATTATTTTCAAAGAATAAACTGGTAAACACGTTCCTAGAAAACTCTTACAGATGTAAACATTGGCAGCAACACGTGTTTACAGCGTTTAAATAACAACCAATTATTTACAAAACGCTATCAAATTAACTCGTAATACATGAGTTCCTCAAATAGTTCTAGAAAAACATGACATTCACTCCCTCATATGTTAAAAGATATAATAGATTGATTACGATTGACATATTTTATCTAAACATTCTTTATTTATAAACCTAAATTAGAACACCTATAAAATCTTTAAACACACAATAGCGCATTATTTTTAGTTTAATTCATAATAAAATTTACCCACTACAATTGCCTAATATACAATGCCCTATTAACCTTACATTTTCTTTTTCATATTTCATTGTACCTCAATATCATTCATTTACGACTTCCAATTTATTCACCAATTTGTTTAGCAATAATAAGAGTTATTTATGTTCTTGGCTTTCTTAGTGAGAGGTTTCTAAATCTACAATTCTAATTCATCATTTTAACGTTCCTAGAAACATCTTTAATTTTAAAACAATCATAGTTTAAGTATTTATTCTCGTAACAAGATATATCCCAAACATTTAAATATCTCGTTATATGATGCATAATTTACTGATCAACATAATATATTTTTGTTTTCAAATCTCGATAAAACTTTTACATTAATAGATATGTTACGGAATTACTGTAGTAAACCTTATTTATAATATTAACTTTGTCTTCTTAAGCAATATTTACTCTTTTAACCCCTACTTCAGCCCAACTTTGACACGTAAAAGCACCTACTACACTCTCTGAGTGGTTGGCGTTAGGAAGGGCATCCAGCTGTAGAAACTCTGCCAAATTTAGATTGGAGCCTGGTGTTGCCATCCGGTTTCACCAGTCCTCAGTCAAATCGTCCAACCCATGCTAGCATGGAAAGCGGACGTTAAACGATGATGATGATGATGATGATATATATATATGTGTGTGTGTGGGTGTGTGTGTGTGTGTGTGTATGTGTGTGTGTGTGTGGGTTTGTACGTAGGTGTGTATATAGGTATGCATATATGTATTTATTCGTGTATATGTGTGTTTGTGTATATATGCGCACACACATAGGTATAAATGAATATATACATTCATCTCAGTATTTTTGTAGAAACACAAGATTAACCCCATTTATGATCCCTTTTTATTACATAACATTCCTCTCCAATTTTTATCGGATTTATATCATCCTATCTTCTCCCAACTCTACACTCTGAATTTTCTTTCTCTTTTTTTCTTTTTCCTTTTCTTCTTTTCTTCCCTTCTTGTCCAACGTACTATCTGGTAGCGTCCTAATCTCCAACGGTTTTTTCAAATGAATTGCGTTATAACCTTCTCCAACTATAGTTCTCATATTCGGTTATAATGTCTTACGTTTAAGCTGGTTCCCATACATTTCCCTGAGGAGAAGTTTACATTTTTAACATCGCCGAGTCCTACGGATCGCATAAATTGTAATTCTTTGAAACATATGTCAGAATAAAAGTATGCAGTTATAATATGCGTTTACTCCATTCATTAAATTTATATATACTCAAATACCCAAAATATCAAGGAGTTTCTACCTCATAAACAGGAGTTACACCACAGTTATTTTGTGATCTTTGCTACCCTGGTATCTATTAACCAATTTATTTTATCCGAGTTATTTATTACTAGGAGAAAATAAATACATATAATAATATATATATATATATATATATATATATATACATACACATATGTATTATATTAAAATAAGATCCCCTTAGTATATCACTTTAACCTTAAAATCATGTGTGTGTGTGTGTGTATGTATATATAAATTCACCTACAGCTTGTTTTGTTTTTGTTTTATTTATATACATTTCATTTATATATGTGTGTATGTATATATGTAAATACATGTATATATATATTATTTTTTTTACCTGATTTGTTTTATTTTATTGGTTAACCAACCATAACAAAGTGAGTAGATTTGGTAGACAGAAACTGAAAGAAGCCTGTTGTATGTATGTGCATATATAT
>NC_068989.1:31099906-31102442 GCF_001194135.2 Octopus bimaculoides | reverse complement strand
TGTGTGTGTGTGTGTGTGTGTGTGTGTTTAGATATATATTTACATATCTATATATAATTATAAACCCTATCCAGCCTAAATTTCTATAAGGCTGACTGGAAGTCACTTGAAAAACAGATACTCCAGCAGGACTGGCCGAAAAGCGTCTCTATGTGTTCTTAGTATTTGTGTAACTCTCAATGCCAAAGTTTGGGACAATTCCTTTGAGGATCTTACAGATGTATACTATGGCATATCTTTCTTGCCTATGCTCTAAGGAATAGAGTCTTAATCTCTTGAGTCTTACCCAGTAGCTTATATGCTGCATAGAGGCTATCTTCTGTATGTAGTTTCGTTGGATTGCCTCAAGTTCTGCAATTAATTTGACACTGGTTGGTGACCATAGCTGAGAGCAATAGTCAAAGTGGGTTAGGACACTTGTCTTCCAGAGGACTATCATGGTTTCCCAATCACTTGTTCTAAAAGTTCTAAGAATCCATCCGGTTAGCTGCCTGTATTTCATTACCAACTTAGCATGTAAATGCCCAGGTCTCGCACTGACTGTGTCTCTGGGATTGCAATCCCTCCAGATCCAGTATATTTAATTGATATTGCATTTAGTTTTGCATGCTGACAGCACAAGGCTTGAAATTTTCCAGAATTAAACTGCATGTTATTCTTTTCAGCCCACTTGTACATTTCATCCAACTCACATTGCGGGTACATAGTGTCTTCAGGATTATGTATCACTGCACACCTCTCCTGTTTTCACTCCAGGGAGTAGAGTCGTAGCACTATCAGTCTCTCCCAGTAGCTCAGCTGTTTCATTGATGCAATCTTCCTTGTGTAGTATCAGTGAATTGCCTTGTGTTCTGCTATTAATCCTACACTGTAAGGTGACCACACTTGAAAGCAGTAGTCCAGACACCTTAGAACAAATGTCCTCAATAGGAACTGCATAGTTTCCTGGTAACTTCTGCTGAAGGTTCTCAAAATCCATCTGGCCACTCGCCTGCACACTGCCACCATCTTGGTGACAACACATGAAATGAAGCATTGTTACGCATATCAAGCCCAAGATCATGTACTGTATGTGATTCTAGGATTGCCGACCATTTTAGTCCAAAGTATCGTTGTTGTGACCTTTTAACACCAATTAGCTGGCAGCGGCAGGCTTGGAATTTGCCAGCATTAAATTGCATATTGTTGTTCTCAGCCCATTTATATATAGCATCTAGATCTTACTGTAGAAGATTAGCATCAGAAGGTTCCTTGACTGCTTCTACTAATTTTGTGTCATCATCATAGCTAGTAAGTGTGGATGTCTGTGTAACTGATGGCATGTCTGAAAGAGCCATCATTAAAAGTAGCGGCTCCAATACAGTTCCTTCAGGCACACCACTTTATATTAATGTCTTCATGGAGAGGGCTCTGTTGGCTGCTACAGCCTGGCTTCTGTCTTTTAAGAAGTCATGCAAACACTCTCCGATTTTCCCAGTTATGTTGAGTCTCCGTAGTTTGTGACATGATCAACCTTACCAAAGGCCTTTGCAAAGTCGAGATACATCACATCTACATATGAGCAATTCATTGTTTCCACACCCAGTCATAGTACTGCAAAAGCTGTGTAAGGCAGCTCCTTCCTGAGCGAAAATCATGTTGGGTGTCAGGAAGTAAGTCATTATTTTCAAGGAATGCAGTTAGTTTCTTCCTGACAACACACACCATAACTTTGCTGAAATGGGAAGTTAGAGAGACAATCTGTAATTTTTAGTGTCTGCTCTGATACATCCCTTCTAGAGAGGGCATATAATACCTTCCTCTAACTTTTTGGGAAGTCTCCCTGTTGTGAGATAGCACTGGAAGAGAATCAGAAGTGGTCTAGCTACAGTGCCTTTACATTTCTTTAGGAGGATTGCTGGTAATCCATCAGGGCCTGTTACTGAGTATGTGCATGTGTGTGTGTGTGTGCATGTGTGTGTATATGTATATACATAGATATATGTTTGTATATGTATAAATATATATGTGTATTTATATATATGTGTTTATATGTATACATATAAATGTGTGTGTGTGTATATGTATATATATATATATATATATATATATATATATGCGTATATGTATATATATACATATACATGTGTGTTTGTATATATATATATATGTGTGTGTGTGCATATATACATATGTGTGTGTATTTACATATATGTGTGTGTGTATATGTCATCATCATCATCGTTTAACGTCCGCTTTCAATGCTAGCATGGGTTGGACAATTTGACTGAGGACTGGTGAAACCAGATGGCTACACCAGGCTCTAATCTGATTTGGCAGAGTTTCTACAGCTGGATGCCCTTCCTAACACCAACCACTCAGAGAGTGTAGTGGGTGCTTTTACGTGTCACCCGCACGAAGGCCAGTCAGGCGGTACTGGCAACAGCCACGCTCAAAATGGTGTATCTTATGTGCCACCCGCACAAGAGCCAGTCCAGGGGCACTGGCAACGATCTCGCTCGAAAATCCTATAAAGGCCAGTCAGGCAGTACTGGCA
>NC_068989.1:31097079-31098054 GCF_001194135.2 Octopus bimaculoides | reverse complement strand
AGCAGAGGTAAGAGCTCTCTGAACTTTGCCCAGGCTATTCTTATTCTAGCAGCTACGCTTTCAGCGCACCCACCCCCACTGCTAATTTGGTCACCAAGATAGCAGAAGCTATCAACCACTTCTAGTTTTTCTCCCTGGAATGTGGCAGAAGTTGTATTCTGCACATTCACAGTGTTTATAGCTCTTGAACATCTGCTACAAACGAAAACTAACTTCCTAGTTAACCTTCCTTTGATATTGCTGCACCTCTTATGTGTCCATAGCTTGCACTGAGTATCTATATATATGTAGATCATATATATATATATATATATATATATACTGTTTCTTTTTGTGCCTTATAATTTAACACACACACCGGTAAAATTTCCACTTATTTCTTATTTTTATTATCCTAAAATTTTCATTGCGTCTCGCAATAAGTGGAAATTTTACCGGCGAGTGTGTGTTGGGTGGCAAGATTTGAACTTTAGGTACTGGCGTGTATCTGTGCTTTGTAATAGATATCAGTTGTGATTGTGGTGTTGTAATTAATTAATTACCAGTAATTAATTACCAGAATGTGAAGAAATGGTAATTATGTGTTGCTCATTTCTCTTGTGAATTTTAGACTACGGTTTAAGTTGTTGAGGAGGGTGCTGGAATTGTTCCAGGTTTTCTAGGGATTTGGAACATTCTAAGAGGTACTAAAGTTGTTAAGAACTCAACTGTCAGTCAAACACATTTGAAATCTGATGATTACTCTATGTGTGAAAATGCTAATTTAACTTTAAAATGATTTTTTTTAAAGGCACAGGAGTGGCTGTGTGGTAAGTAGCTTGCTTACCAACAACATGGTTCCGGGTTCAGTCCCACTGCGTGGCACCTTGGGCACCTTCTGCTATAGTCTTGGGCCGACCGAAGCCTTGTGAGTGGATTTGGTAGACGGAAACCGAAAGAAGCCTGTCGTATATATGTATATATATATATATATAT
>NC_068989.1:31094359-31095113 GCF_001194135.2 Octopus bimaculoides | reverse complement strand
AATGTAGGGGGAAAGGTTTGACAGGAAAGGTAGAAAGAAGGGTAGATAATAATGTATTGGTGATCCAAAAACGAAGGTGTGCATGTGTGTGCATCTGTAATATGTGGGTGTGTGGATGATGGCATATGGGTGTGCAGATGATGGTGTGTGGTGTGGGTGCTGGAAAGTAGTCAGTACTAGTGTGTGTGATGTGGTGTGGTAGTGTGTAGTATGGATGTGGGGGAGGGGGAGGTTGAGAGAGTATCAATGAAGAGAGAAGGCGGGTAGGAGTGAAGAGAGGAAGTAGGTGTCGGATGAGAAGAGAGGAGGGGCATCAAATGGGAATTGAGCCCATGTGGCACAAAGGAGTGAAGAGAGATTAATTCCTGTTCGGCCCCTGTTCAAAGACAATCTGAACACAGATAGGTGTTGTGATTGATCAGTAGAGCAGAAATGGCATGAGATCTGGGTGTCTTAGAGGTGCTCTGCGAACTGGTCAACCAAGCGGTGACCCATTTGACCGATATACAGAGAAGGGCAGAAACAGCAGGAGATGCAGTAAATGACGTTGCTAGAAGTGCAGGCAAAGGAGTTGGTGATATGATAGGGACAATGATGGGTGCCTGTGAGGATGATGGTGTTGGAGAGGTAGGGGCAAGTGTGGCAGCATGGGTGGGAGCAGGGAAACAAGCCAGGTCGATACGTGGGGTTAAAGAAGAAACTATGGACCAGGAAGTTGGAAAGGTGGAAAGAGGTAGGTTGGGGAAATGTGCAA
>NC_068989.1:31090502-31094303 GCF_001194135.2 Octopus bimaculoides | reverse complement strand
TGGTGCATTGGAGGGGCAGGGTGGCGGTTTGGTAGGTGAGGAGAAATGGGTGACGGGCAACGGCAGGGCAGGTGCAAAGGAGAGAGAGCAGAGGCACGGTCCAGGGAATATGCTCTGGCAAGAGCTGTGTGGATAGTGGTGAGGGGACATCTACAAAGGATGAAGTGGTGAGCCACGAGGTGAAACTGAGTCTCAAAGTCATGGTTGTCACTGCAGAACTTGTGCAGACAGAGGAATTGGGAGTAGGGGACGGAGAGCTTGGTGTGGGTAGGGTGGTAAAAAGAGAAGTTAAGGTATGAGTGTGAGTCAGTGTGTTTGTAGTGGATGGAGGTAGTGAGAGTGGAGTGGTGTATGCTGACTGAAATGTCAAGAAATGCGATGGAAGTGTTGCAAATAGTGCAGGAGAATTTGAGGGCAGGATGGAAGGATTGAACAAAAGAGAGAGTGAGGTCACACCGATACAGTCATCAATATAACGATTTCGGGAGTGGGACCTGTGAATCACGAGAATATTTGAGCCTCAACGTATCCAACAAAAAGGTTCGCATAGTTGGGGCCCATTCTCGTACACATGGCCATTCCCGAGATCTGTTAGTAAAATTCCTCTGAGAACGAGAAGCTGTTGAGGGAGAGAACAAGTTTGGCTAAACGAAGAAGTTTGAAGATGTCAGGTTGGGGGTTGGGTCGAAAATGTAGAAAGTGTTTGAGTGCAAGAAGTCCTTCATTGCATAGGATCACCATACACAGACTCTTAATATCAAGAGTGAAGAGAAGTTTAGAGGGGCCAGGAGGGAAGGAGAATGAGTTGAAGAGACAGAGAGCATGGTTAGTGTCGTGAATGTGAGAGGGGAGGGAAGCCACTAGAGGAGCAAGGACATGGTTGAAGTATTTTGAGATCAATTCCATGAGGCAGTTACAGGCGGAGACAATAGGGTGGCCAGGGTTGTTGGGCTGGTGGATTTGGAGAAGGAAGTAAATGGTGGGGTACATCGGCCACAACTATGATCTCACTTGGCTTGATGGGTCCTCTCAAGCATGGCATATCTGCAAAGGTCTCGGTCACTCGTCATTGCCTCTGTGAAGCCCAGATTGTGCTTCACCATGTCTTTCTGGGTCTACCTCTTCCACAGGTTACCTCCACTGTTAGTATGCAACACTTCTTCACACAGCTGTCCTCAACCATACGCATCACATGACCAAACCAGCGCAGCCACCTCTATTGCACACCACATCTGATGCTTCTTATGTCCAACTTAAACTTTGTTGTGCATGCACCCTGACATACATCCAGCAGGGCATACAAGCTTCATTTCTTACAAGCCTATGCATGTCCTCAACAGTTACAACCCATGTTTCACTACTGTGTAGGATGGCTGTTCGCACACAAGCTTCATACAGTCTGCCTTTTACTCTGAGTGAGAGGACCTTTGCTACCAGCAGAGGTAGGAGCTCTCTGAACTTTGCCCAGCCTATTCTTATTCTAGCAGCTACACTTTCAGCGCACCCTCCTCTGCTACTGACATGGTCACCTAGATAACAGAAGCTATGAACTACTTCTAGTTTTACTGCCTAGCATGTGATAGAATCTATTTTCTGTACATTTTTGGTGTTTACTGTAAGTGCACATCTTCCACACACAAAAACTAACTTCCCTGTTAACCTTCCTCTGATTGCTGCACCTCTTACATGTCCAAAGCTTACACCGGGTACATCTTATGGAGTTTCTAACCATACCTTTTCTACAGATTGAGCAGGGCCGTCTACCTGAAAGAATTTGTGAATTGTCCACCTTCCTACTAATAAAGACTTTTGTTTTTGATAGGTTAACTCTAAGGCCCTTCAATTCTAGACCTTGCTTCTATACCTAAAACTTCTCTAGTTCTGGTAGTGACTCAGCTATAAGAACAAGGTCGTCAGCATAGAGGAGTTCCCACAGGCAGCCTGTTTTAAGTTCCTCTGTTATTGCCTGAAGGACTCTGATAAACCAGAAAGGGGCTGAGCACCGATCCTTGGTGAAGCCCTACTTGTACCCGGAATTCTGAACTGTACTAATTGCCAACCCTCACCATACTGGTAGCATCCCTGTACATGGCTTGTACAGCTCTCACCAACCACTTGTCTATCCCTAGTTTCCACATTGACCACCAGATAAGGGATTAGGGGACCCTGTCAAAGGTTTTCTCCAAGTCAACAAAAGCCATGTGTAGGGGTTTATCTTTGGCTGTGTATTTCTCTTGCAGCTGCCTTACTAGAAATATAGCATCAGTGGTGCTTCTTCCTGGCACAAACCCAAACTGCTTCTCATCTAAACTAACTCTCTCACTACTTAGTTGGGCTATGACCCTCTCCATGACTTTCACCACCTGATCTGACAACTTGATACCTCTGTAATTATTTCTATCTAAAGTGTCACCTTTACCTTTCTAACAGTTGACTATGGTGCTACTACACCAGTCGTTGTGTATCACCTGGTTAACTATATGGATGACTAGACCACAGCCTACACCGCCAAATATTTTAAGTGTCGCAGCAGTGATTCATGATGGACAATTACTGATGAGCCGGAAGCTTTTCCTGTCTACCAAGGTACTGTCAATGCAGATAGCTGGTTGGGTTAACATTTGGGAGATTCTCTTTTTTCCATTCATTTTCTTGATTTAGCAACCTTTCATACTGGCGTTTCCAAGTCTCTTTTTTTGCAGTTTCATTAAATGCAAGTGAGTCATCAGCTATGCGAACACATTTCTCTCCCATAACATCGCAATTCTCTCTCACACACTGTCTTGCAATTCGAAACACTTCAAGTCTCTGGTCCTCAAATCTCTTTTCTGCTTCACCTCTGGCTAAGTAAACTTGTCTCCTAGCTTCCCTTCTGGCTATCTGATACAGTTCCCTACTACCACCACACTTCCAGTCCTGTTTCTTGTTCCTAATGGGCCTGTCAACTACATTGTTCCACCACTATGTCACCTTAGGTCGAGAGGGGACTTTGCACAAGCCACAGATCTGATCAGTAGCCCTTAACAGGTTGTCCTGTAGGAACTTCCATTTATCCTTCTCTATTTCATCAAAAGCGTCAAGTAATACATCTCTAAACCTCTCCATTCAGAGGATCCTTAAGCTTCCAGACCCTTCTTTTCCATGCTGGTCATCTTCTGGGCATCCATTTAGCCCTGATCCTGAAGTCAATAACTACTAACCTATATTGTAGGGTGCATTTTTCACCAGGAAAAGTTTTGGCATTTATAAGTAGCCATCTTTCTCATTTCCTGGTGAGAATATAATCAATCTGACTAATGTGCCCACCAGACTGGTAGGTGAACAGGTGACTGGCAAGTTTCCTGAAGTTAGTATTACAGATTTTAAGATCATTTGCATCACAGAACTCCAGCAACCTGGTTCCCTCTTCATTGCAGGAACCAAATCTATTGATGGAAGATCCCTGGATGTTGTTTAACATGCCCATTGAAGTCACCAGCCACAAAGAGAAGGTCCTTGTCATTCATCAACAAGGTAGTCTGCAAGAGAGTGTCATAAAATCAGTCTTTCTATTCATCAAATAGACGTGGCTGACAGGCATAGGCCAAGATAATGGTTGCAATTCCATGTTGCAGCACTAGTCTAAGCTTACATATTCTATCACAGATTCTGACTACCTCGATTACTTTATCAACTCATTTCTCAGCAACATATACACACACATATACATACATACATACATACACACATATATATATATATATATATATATATATATATATATATATAAATAAATACAGACACACACACACATACATACAT
>NC_068989.1:31081970-31090239 GCF_001194135.2 Octopus bimaculoides | reverse complement strand
TATATATTGATAGAAATGGCAAGACAACAAAAGAATGAAAGAGACCACGATATTATGTAAATAGAGGAATTTATCTGTAAATGTGACAATTATTCGGTAGCCATGATAAAACTTTATATATATAAACATAAATACTTTATTATTAAAGCTTCAAAACATCACAAAAAACTGCTGTTCAGAGTTTCACGTTCCCATTCGTCGGACAATTGCCAACTGTCCGACGAATGGGAACATGAAACTCTGAGTATCAGTTCTTTTGTGATATTTTTGTGATGTTTGGGAAGCTTTAATAATAAAGCATATTACTCTACCTCCAGTATTTGAGTACTATTTTTTCTACCTTGTTTCACATTTATGTGCTCACTCTGATATATATATATCCAAGAAGAGCTTTCTCTGCATGTATTATGTGTTTACTGAAAATATTATTATTTTCTGATTCAGTATTTTATTTTCTTTCTTTGACACAAGCCACACGTTTGTATAAAAAGGACTATAATCTATTGACTCAATATCTGAATATGGATGATGTTTGTCAGAACCTCTAGCTAGTCGCTTGTTGTGCTAAAAATAGCAACCAATTTCTCAAGTCACACTCAAACATCTTAATGTAGTTTTAGATACACTTAAATGCAAAATAAGCTAGACAATGAAACATTTTGATTTGATTAGAGTTGATTTATGATTAAACAACAAAAATAATAATGGTTTTAGGATAAGCATGAACGTCATAACTTTCTATAAATGTTTACGGTGAGACGGGGATAATCTTTCTTATTGGCGGACTTTCGGAATAGCTATCCCGACCTTGTTGGAGAAGGGCCCAGGAATAGATGGTTGTTTTCTTTTGTGAAAGAATTTTCTTATCCAAAAAATTTAATACGCCTCCACACACAATATTACTCTTTTCAGGTAAATAGTACAAAATACCTTACTTTCTAGTCCCCACCTTAAGAACAAATTCACAGGCTTTTACGCATGTGTGGAGGAAAATAAACACTATTATGATTTCAGAACATAATCATTAGATACACAATATCAGTAGAATTAAATCAATAACAATCATTGAGTCAGAAAGTGAGACATATTTCAAGGAGGAAGGATTAACATTTCAAGCTGGAGAATAAACTACATATATTGTTCAGTACTATATTATATGGCGAAGGAATGACTATTATATATATTTATATATACTAACGTATAGTGTAAGCATTACTTTAGCATAGTGATCGACTACATTTTATTAATATAATAACTGTATCTCTGTTCATGTGTTCGGCCATTTCATTAAAATGTTAGTTTTCACGTACGTCGTTAGATGGGGGCGAGTTGCAAGGGCACTTTTTGAGATTGATCTCAAAAAGTGCCCTTGCAACTCGCCCCCATCTAAATAATTGCTAGTTAAAAAAAATAGTTTAGCTTAGGATTTTAAGGAGCTTGATTAAAATGGCTTGAAGTGCAACAAAATATCACAAGTCACCAGATACAAGCAACCAATCTAGCTAATTTAACTGACTCGTAACTAAGTAGACAAATTAGCCGGTTATTATTATCAAATTTTAAAAAGAAAAGAAAATTCATCAGTTTGTTTCATTTTTTCGATCGCAAAATGCTCTGGACCCACGTTAAAATAGGTACAACAATCTAATCAGATGAAAATATGTCGAGTTAGATTTTTTTTCTCTCTCTCTCTTTTACCCTAACTTTGAAGCTCGACTAGAAATCGTGACGAAGTGTAAACAAGATTTGATAAAACCACTTGAAACAAGAAAGGAACCTGTTAAAATAGTCTCCGTTGGTAACAAACCTGTAAATGTTAGTGGTGAGGAGGAGGTAAGTGAAAGATGATCTATTTTTACCGGATACTTTATGTAACAGTTTACCAACCATATTCGGAGGAAGCGAAAATTCATTTATACCCTTAACTCCATCACATCGGATACATTCTGCTTCATAAGATTGGAACACAAAAATAAACACAGCTTATTAAATATAAAGAAAAGATTTGTTAATATTCTCCGCCTCATCTAATAATATGACGATTTTAGGATAAGTTCAGTTGTCATTAAATTTGTATTAAACATTTGGCGTATTTATTAATGGAAAGAGAGAGCAAATAGAAAAACAAGCAGTGGCATATCTTTGTTTCTTACATCCATGTTAGATATCAGATCACCTCAATAAAGTGTTAAACAATAACGATCACTGGCTATATCAAAAACGGAAATAGATTAGAGACTAAATTATGTTTGGAATGCTGAGAAGTAAAAATGTGAAAGGAAGAGCAAATAAAATATAATCATAAGGGACACACACGAGAGAATATAAACAGAAAATATATAAACACAATCAGCTGTATAAAAATAAACATATAAACACATGAACAGAGATACAGTTATTATATTAATAAAATGTAGTCGATCACTATGCTAAAGTAATGCATGGCATTAAAATACAGGTGTGGTTATGTTTAACAACAGGTATGAAAGAGAGGAGATATGCAATACCTACCAAAATAGAAGATGAATTGAGCATAACCAAACTATAGCCCATCGCGGTTTCTCCCATATTAATAAACTCTGTAATCTCAAAATCCATCCTTCCCATGGACTGAGAATGGCTTCCAGTAAGCCTTCTCGTTTAGTGTCAGAGTCCATGGCACGTTCAGAGAATGAACGACGCGTCGACTGAGAAAAGAACAACACCCAAGAGGAGGCACATCATTTTCTCCCGAGCAGTTTAGATATGACGTCATTAAATTCGTGGTGTAATCGGCAAACATCGGCCTTTTACGGGTTTCTATTGCACCGAAAGTTGAACGTACTGGTTTGTCAACAGAAAGTTTTCTTCCTCTTTGCTAATAATGACATTGAATTTAGTCAGAAACTTTAATTGGAAATATTGTGCTTTTCTTGAAGATCCCTTAAAATTAGTCAAAATTAATTATTGGGAAGGTGGGGTGTTAATTCCCTTTACTTACATCAATTAAAACTCTTCAAACACCTTTGTTTTGTACCTATTCAGAAGCCAATATTTTAGTTTAATTAAAATAAACATACCAATTGCACGCATTTTCTCATTTCAGTATTGATAAGAACTGACAGAGGAAGAAAATATACATAGAAAATAGTATGACTGACTAAGCACTGTATTACACATAACAACGTGTGAAGCATGGCTTGAGAGCAGCGTGGAGTTAGACATATGTAGTATGAAGGGAAAATTAGGAAAAAGGAGAATTGAGGCTTTCTTACCTGTTGGTTTGGAGGGAGCGTTCTCTCACCACCCATATGATCATTTTCTTCTGTTGGTCGTACACACACATCTTGACTTCACGCTGTCCAACTTCACTCTGCTCTCTTCCTGACCCCACCGCACGTGCTCGTTTGAGCACTTCCGTCCTCAGGGACTTCCAACAGGGCCTACCCACTCTCCCACTGCTGCCTTCACCACAGCTTCAGCTCAATACCACATGCCTCACTGATCTAACAATCACTATCACATCCTTTTCGTAGTCTTCCAGTCACTTAGGTGGATGACACTCTCTTTGGAATCGTCGCAAGGATGTGGTGCCAGTCTCTCCCTCTCTTTGTTATTCATCACTGGAAGAGCTCATGACCCTCCTGACATCTAGGACGTGACGCAGCATTCCTTCCACTGACATGTTGTTACGTGAGTTTACTGCTGTCGCCTTTCCTTTCCCCCACTGAGTTGTACATCGCACATCAGTGGGTTTCACCCACACTTCTTCCCTGATTTGAACAATTACTGACATTTCTTCTTCCCCAAAGGGTCATGGTTCCATGCTCAGGTGTCTCCATTCATATCTATACACAGTCTTTTGTGGGACCATCTCCCCAGCCTGTCCTGACCTTGGCAACATATTGTGCCAGAAACTGCTTCGATTGGGGAAATCTTCCCTCTCTCAGCAATGGCTTGGATTGTACAATGGTGATGCTTCACAATCCCATTCCTGCCAGGCCTATATGCTACTCTGAAGAGACTGGTATTCCATTGGTTGAACATTTCTTTCAATTGTGCTGAGCGAAACACTGTGCTGTTGTCCATCAACAGCTCATCGACTGGCCGCCTCTCCAGGAATTCTGCATTTGGGACCTCTACAGTTTCAGCTGCAGCTCCTGTCCTAATTTCCTTCCATATTGTCATTCTTCCTGGCCCACAGTCAACCACTGAGATGTACTGCCTTCCCAGATAATGAGCCATATCTATCACCAATCTCTTCCAATCTTCTCCAACCTGAATCCTTTCTGCCTCATGCACACTCGGTGTGGGGTCTATAGACTGGCATCTGTTGCAGCACTGCAACACTTTCCCTGGTAACATTAGGGTCCACTTTCTTGGCCAGGAACATGCTGTGCAACCTCCTCAGCTCTGAGCCCGCCAAGTGACACGCTGCATCCACCACACTCTGTACATCCCCTGCCACCACTAACCAGGGCTTTTTCACCCTGGTTAGCACACCTGCCTTATTCTTTTCTGAAGGCACAAACACTACCTGTAGTTTCAAGCCAAACTCAGTGGCCGGCTCTCTGAGGATTCCTAACCACCACTTCACAATCATTTCTGCGTCTCCTTTTGTGTGGACTCTCTTTTGATTGCTGATCACTGATGCCACCCATCCTCTTACTGTGGCCTAATCAGTTCAAATTTCCAATACGTGGAGCCCCCATCTCAGTGCCAAGTTCATGCCCTTTAGTACAGCATCCAATTCAGCCACATTGATGTGGCTGCAATCATCCTTTTTTCTGAGCCACGCTGCATCTTTCACCTCTACACCCCCCACTTCTAGGATGACTTCTATTGTGATGCTACTTGCATCACACCAAACAACTCCCTTTTTTGTTTCGGGCACATTCCAGCTCCCCCTACCTGGATCCTCCGCACTCACTCTCTCCAAAACGTCTTGCATCATGGCAGTTGTCTTCTCCCCAACTTTGTCACTCCACTTTACTTCTTTGGCATGCCTCTTGATGAAGCTACATGCTTCCAGAGCCATCTTGCAATTGGGTAGTGTCCTACCAGCTCTTCACACACTGAGAAGAGTTCTTGCCTACTCATATCATTGCTCAGGGCCGGAATCTCATTTCCTCAGCGAAAAACAAGCCTGCCCATTTTATCTCTTTCAATCTTGAGCCTCAGTGCAGCATCTCCTTCTATAGCCTCTGGTAGTTTAGCAGTCAGCCCAAACTTCTTCAGATGATCTACAGTTTCCTCTGCTGTCACTACACTCACATCTACAAGGATGTCATCAATATATGAATTAGTTGCTTGCTCCACCTCAGCCACTTTCCCCAAGACTTTCTTTAGGACCTTTGCCATAACTTTTCATACCAAACTCAAGCCGAACCCCAACTGAGTCAAGCAGTGAGTTCTACCCTTATACCTCACCAACTGGTACTTCCACAGTTTCTTGGACACATGGAGTTGCAGATAGGCCGACTTCAGGTCGACGATTGTAGTTGCTCCTGTCACGCGCCTCTAAACCCACAAAGTTTCCTCACAGACGTCTGCTGCCTCACCACTCATATGGCATGACGTGCTCATTCAGTTCACGAAAATCGAGTACTGGTCGAACCTTGTTCGTCATGGGCTGGACCACAGTCATTAAGGGCAACACACCATTTTTCTCTACTGCTTTCCATGGCCTCAAAATACTCTCCTCTATCCATCACTCCACCTCCCTCTTGAATTCATTCCTGGCTCCTCTTTTGAAGGGGTGTTCATAACAGCTCATCCTGTTTCCTTGTCTTCAATGTCACACACGTTTCTACATGCGTTCCACCACTCTCGTAGCCTTCCTACACCTCTCCATACTCATAGCACGCAGCACATCAGTTGCCGAATTCCACTCCCAGCTGGACAATCACATCCATTCCCACCACTCCGTCCACAATCACCTGAACCTTCACTACCAACCCTTGTACTATCAATTGTATTCTGCTCTCCCCTCTGCACCTGACTTTCCTGCTCAGATTTGGGTTACCGCCCCAGCTAGGTACCACATTTACAGTCACCAGTGTTGTAGTGAAACCAGTATTCACAAGGGCTCAAACCTCTCTCGACCCCACCTGAAAGTTTATTATTGGCAGTGACCGTGAGTATGCCTCTAATTAGTTGACGGGGTAGCTACTGGTGTAGAAGCTACCCTCCATCCATTTCCTTGTTTGCACTGGTTAGCAATGTGCCCAGGCTGGTCACACCGGTAGTACACCACTTTCAGTTTTGGTGCCATGCAGTCTCTGACTATATGAGGACCCCGACACCTGAAACATGGTCCCTTCATCGTTCGCCTAGCTTCTCACGCCTCATTCTTCTGGTTAGTTTCCATTCGTCTCTTTGTTGTTTTTATCTCCATCATCATACAAACTACATCGCATGTGTTGTTCTGAGTCACGACACGAGTTCGCTCTATCAACTCATTCACTGGCAAACTTATTCAGATGTGATTGGCAAATCCAGTCACAAAGGCCAACCTCACAACACTCTCTATTGCCTCACAGGAAATCCCTGCTAAAGCCACCAATCTCCTAATCTCACTCAAATAGTCATCGACCTGTTCTCCAGTCCACCTCATGCTTCCAAGCTTACTATACGCCTTAAAGGCTCCCTCTGTGTAAGTAACTTTCAATCATTTCTCGATCTTTAAGATCTTTTGCTGATCGTCTTCCAACATCTCGAGATAAAGGTTCAACACACTACCTTCTAAATACAAAGGTAGGAGGCTGGCTATGTCTTGTATCCCTGCAATTTTGCTACCAGCTTCACCTTCTTTATCCAGGCCACCACGTCGCCTTGGCCAGAGAATGGTTTCAACATGTTGCTGAGTCTAATTTTTGATGCCATATTTTACCGTGAATAGTAATTTTTTTGACGCTATGCAATGAGCCAAATTAGCTTGTGGTATGAAGGGGAAATTAAGAAAAAAGAGAATTTCTGTTGATTTGGAGGGAGTGTTCTCTCACCACCCACATGGTCTTTTTCTTCTGTTGGTCGTACATACACGTCTTGACTTCATGCTGTCTGGCTGCACTCTGCCCCCTTCCTGTCCCTGCTGCGCATGCTCTCTTGAATACTTCCGTCCTCAGGGACTCCAAACAGGGCCTACCTACTCTCCCGCTTCCACCTTCACCACAACTTCAGCTCAATTCTACAGCATATCTTTTACATTAATCCATAGCTACTAATATGCATAAAGCCTACTCAGAAGAGTTATTCAATCTCAACAACAATCAGTTTTATGTTCAGTAACTCTGTCATTTTTCTTTACTTGTCCTACTGCTAATGTGGGACAGGAAGAGTTCACAGAATATAACACAAAGTATCTTACATCACTTCAGTTCTACACAACACTACAACTGCTACCATATCATCAGACCTACTACTACAGCAGCAAAACTATTAACATATATCACTGCCGACTATTATATATTTCAGTGATAGGGTTAATGTTAGAGTGATTTCAGATTCCTGAGCATTTCATATTTTGTATCGTTTTATAATAAGCATATGGACAACGACTATGTTCAGAAAGTAGTAGACAACCAATTCATAGTACAGCAATTCATATCACTACAACATTGATGGCCAAGACACTTAACTCCCAATAGATGAATCTACCAAGTTCTAAATAAATATTGCATAGTGAAACTTTCACCACCATAAGCAGTGACTGCACTTTAACCCTTTAGCATTCAGATTACTCTGTCAAATGTAAAGCTAATTTACTCACATTGCTTTGAATCAATTATGCATTATCTCAACTTCAAGATTTTTATTATGAGATTGTTTAATTTTAGAATGACATTGTAGAATAGGTGTGAGAAGCCAGATCTTGCTAGTTTGAGGAAATGGCCAGTAAAATTCCAACATGTAATATAAGTGTGGTAATTATGTGGCAAGAATTTTACCTTATCTAGCCTAACTTTCTTCCTAATTAGTTGGGCTATAACCCTCACCATCACTTTCATCACCTGATCCAACAGTTTGATACCTCTGTAATTATTTGTCTGAGGCATCACTTTTACCTTTGTAGCAGTTGTATGAATGTACCTGGTGTGACTCAGACTGCAAAATTAACACAACACATTATGATGCACAGCATCTCACCCATACAGGACAGTCACAGGATGGGGCAAAATGGTCATCATACAAAATAAAGAGTTATATCGAGTCCATCTTCTGTTTCCTTAATAGATTCTTATATATATATGTATATGTATGTGCATATATATATATATATATATATATA
>NC_068989.1:31079820-31081870 GCF_001194135.2 Octopus bimaculoides | reverse complement strand
AATGTTTTCATCAACCATCTAGCCCATATTAACCCAGTAGACTTCAAAATGAAATGTGGTTTTAGCAAAAATGAAAACTATCTAAATATTAATCCATTAGACTTCTAAATGAAAAGTGCTTTTTGAAAAATGAAAACTGTCTAAAAGTGTGAAAAAAAGGACTGGAAAACACGAAATTCGCATTTTCAAATTTTGTTGGTTTTTCATGGTTATTTGCAAAGTTTGGCAGTTTGAGTTTTGTGAAAATGGTTGTGACTTCAGTGAACTCTTTGATAAATATAATGTTTTCATCAACCATCTAGCTTATATTTTCCCACTAGACTTCAAAGTGAATAGTGATTTTTGCAAAAACGAAAACCATCTAAAGGCTTCAAGGAACGACAGGAAAACACGAATATCGCATTTTCAAATTTTGTTGCCTTTTCATGGTTATTTGCAAAATTTTGTGATTTTGAGTTGTGTGAAAAAGGTTGTGACTTTTGTCAATTATTTGATACATATAATGTTTTAATCAACCATCTAGCCTATAATAATCCTCTAGACTTCAAAATGAAAAGTGTTTTTTTGCAAAAATGAAAACTATCTAAAAGTGTCAAAAAATGACTGGAAAACACGAAACTTGCATTTCCAAATTTTGTTGTGTTTTCATGCTTATTTGCAAAGTTTTGTGATTTTGAGGTTCGTGACCAAGATTGTGACTTCGGTGAACTCTTTGATAAATATAATGTTTTCATCAACCATCTTGCCTATATTAACCCACTAGACTTTAAAATGAAATGTGGTTTTTGCAAAAATGAAAACTATCTAAATATTAATCCATTAGACTTCCAAATGAAAAGTGCTTTTTGAAACATGAAAACTATCTAAAAGTGTGAAAAAACGACTGGAAAATACGAATGTGATTTTGAGTTTTGTGAAAATGGTTGTGACTTCGGTGAACTTTTTGATAAATATAATGTTTTCATCAACAAACTAGCCTATATTATAATCCATTAGACTTCCAAATGAAAAGTGCTTTTTGAAAAATGAATATTATCTAAAAGTTTGAAAAAACGACTGGAAAACACGAAATTCGCATTTTAAAATTTTGTTGGTTTTTCATGGTTATTTGCAAAATTTGGCAGCTTGAGTTTTGTGAAAAAGGTTGTGACTTCGGTGAACTCTTTGATAAATATAATGTTTTCATCAACAATGTAGCCTACATTAATCCATTAGACTTTAAAATGAAAAGTGGCTTTAGCAAAAATGAAAACCATCTAAAATTTTTAAAAAACGACTGGAAAACATGAAATTCGCATTTTAAAATTTTGTTGTTTTTTCATGTTTATTTGCAGAATTTTGTGATTTTGAGTTTTGTGGAAAAGTTTGTGAAAAATGTGAACTCTTTGATAAATATTATGTTTTCATCAACCATGTTGCCTATATTAACCCACTAGACTTCAAATTGAAAAGTGGTTTTTGCAAAAATGAAAACTATCTAAAAGTATCAAAAAACGACAGGAAAACAGGAATATCGCATTTTCAAATTTTGTTGTGTTTTCATAGTTATTTGCAAATTTTCTGATTTTGAGCTTTGTGAAAATGGTTGTGACTTCAGTGAACTCTTTGATAAATATGATGTTTTCATCAAGTGGGTGTGGAGAACAATATTAATGGACAAAGAATGGTTAACAAGTGTGATGGGTAGAAAGAGAGAATAATGGTATTAGCCTATATTATCCCACTAGACTTCAAAATGAAAAGTGGTTTTTGTAAAAATGAAAACTATCTAAAAGTGTCAAAAACCGACTGGAAATCACGAAATAAGCATTTTCAAGTTTTGTTGGTTTTTCATGGTTATTTGCAAATTTTCTGATTTTGAGCTTTGTGAAAATGGTTGTGACTTCAGTGAACTCTTTGATAAATATAATGTTTTCATCAACCATCTAGCTTATATTAACCCACTAGACTTCAAATTGAAAAGTGGTTTTTGCAAAAATGAAATCTATCTAAAAGTGTCAAAAAACGACTGGAAAACATGAAATTCGCATTTTCAAATTTTGTTGTTTCT
>NC_068989.1:31077673-31078614 GCF_001194135.2 Octopus bimaculoides | reverse complement strand
ACAGGAAAACACGAATATCGCATTTAAAATTTTGTTGTTTTTTCATCCATAATTTTGTGATTTCGGGTTTTGTGAAAATAGTTGTGACTTCGGTGAACTTTTTGATAAATATAATGTTTTCATCAACAAACTAGCCCATTTTAACCCACTAGACCTCAAAATGAAAGGTGGTTTTTGCAAAAATGTAAACTATCTAAAAGCGTCAAAAAACGACTGGAAAACACGAAATTCGCATTTCCAAATTTTGTTGTGTTTTTATGCTTATTTGCAAAGTTTTATGATTTTGAGGTTCGTGACCAAGATTGTGCTTCGGTGAACGCTTTGATAAATATAATGTTTTCATCAACCATCTTGCCTATATTAACCCACTAGACTTCAAAATGAAATGTGGTTTTTGCAAAAATGAAAACTAAATATTAATCCATTAGACTTCTAAATGAAAAGTGCTTTTTGCAAAATGAAAACTATCTAAAAGTGTGAAAAAACGACTGGAAAACACGAAATTCGCATTTTAAAATTTTGTTGGTTTTTCATGGTTATTTGCAAAATTTGGCAGTTTGAGTTTTGTGAAAATGGTTGTGACTACGGTGAACTCTTTGATAAATATAATGTTTTCATCAACCATCTAGCTTATATTTTCCCACTAGACTTCAAAGTGAATAGTGGTTTTTGCAAAAACGAAAACTATCTAAAAGCGTCAAAGAACGACAGGAAAACACGAATATCGCATTTTCAAATTTTGTTGTTTTTTCATCCAGAATGTTGTGATTTTGAGTTTTGTGAAGAAGTTTGAGACTTCGGTGAACTCTTTGATAAATATAATGTTTTCATCAAACATCTAGCCCATTTTAACCCACTAGACCTCAAAATGAAAGGTGGTTTTTGCAAAAATGTAAACTATCTAACAGAGTCAAAGAACGACTGGAAAATACGAAATTCGC
>NC_068989.1:31073866-31075190 GCF_001194135.2 Octopus bimaculoides | reverse complement strand
CTTTATTAAGCAACGTTTCATAGTGGCGTCTTCAAATCTCTCTCTTTGCAGCCTCGTTTAGTGCAAGTGAGCCATCATCCATGCGGACACATTTCTCTCCTACGACATCACGATTCTCTCTCACACACTGTCTTGCAACACGAAATACTTCAAGTCTTTGGTCCTCGCGGCGCAGAACATTGGCAATTCTTTTTATCTGCTTCCCCTCTGGCTAAATAAACCTGTCTCCTAGCTTCCCTTCTGGCAGTCTGATACAATTCCCTGCTACCTCTGTTCTTCCAGTCCTGTTTCATTTGTCTAATAGCCCTGTCTACCACATTGTTCCACTACCACGTTACTTTGCACTATCCACAGATTTGGTCAGTGGCTCTCAGTAGGTTGTCCCGTAGAAACCTCCAGTTGTCTTCCACATTATGTGATGCTATATACCCTTCTATTTCGTTGAAGGCTTCGAGTAAACATCTCTATCCATTTGCAGGATATTAAAGCTTCCAGACCCTTCTCCTCCAAGCTGGTCTACTTCTGGGCCTCCATTTAGCCCTGATCCCGAAGTTGCAAACTTCCCAGGCGAAGAATGTACACCTCAATACATTGAGGTGTACATTCTTCGCCTGGGAATGTTTTGGCATTTATAAGCAGTCCTCTTTCCCTTTTTTCTGGTGAGGATGTAGTCAATTTGGCTAGAGTGTCTGCCGGAACGGTAGGTGACTAGGTGACAGGCAGATTTCCTGAAGCTGGTGTTGCAAACCACAAGATCATTTGCATCACAGAACTCCAGCAGTCTGGTTCCCTCCTCATTGCGGGAACCAAAGCTATAGCCTCCATGTACGCCCCCTGCATGTTGTCCAACATGTCCATTGAAATCACCAGCCACAAAGAGAAGGTCCCTGTCATTCGTCAATGAGGTAGTCTACAAAAGGGTGTCATAAAATTGGTCTTTCTGCCCATCCGGTAGCCCCAGTTGAGGGGCATAGGCCAAGACAACAGTAGTTAACCTATGGTGAAGCACTAATCTAATCTTAAGTACTCTGTCACATACACTGACTACCTCGATTACCTTATCAACCGATTTCTCTGCAAGAAGTATTCCAACGCCCCGACCCCGTCAGTGTTCCTTGCCCAGAAAATCTTGTACCTGTGAGGAACCTCTCCACCTTACTTCTTGAACAATCTCACCAGACTTACCTTTCAGTGTACCGACGTTGAGTGTGCCAACTCTGAGGGTGTGGGCCTGTGAGACCCTGGGATGAGGGACAGCAGTGTCATGTACCTGAAAACAAAGCTTACATTTGGCAGAATTCATAAAGAAACAATAGCCTACAAC
>NC_068989.1:31070856-31073397 GCF_001194135.2 Octopus bimaculoides | reverse complement strand
CTATGGTAGACAAATTTAGAGAGAATGAATTAAAGAAATGATAAACTTGAATAAAATAAAATAAATAAAATGTGACGAATAACGGATATGCATGAATTTAAGACAAACAAGGAAGACGAATCTATCAGGCTATGTTTACATGGTAAAGAAATAGATAGATAATAAAGAACGAATGGGGGTGTGGTGTGGATAGGGTTATGATCTATGCAGAAACAGGAGTACATGAACGAGGTTGAAAGGATAAAATTCTTATCTGTTCATCTTCTGAATTTCGTATTCTATCAGCAGAGGAATTCAAACTTGATTAGGGGAAGCAGAGCATTGAGCTGGTTTATTTCTATAATTCCTGTTTTGAAGAAATTTTGTATCTTCTCTGAAATGTTTAGTAAATGCAATCATCACAGCTACTAGTAAATGTATGATGTCCAGTGTTTCTTAATTTGACATGTGCTGACAAATGTTGGATTTTAACATGAGAAGTGAACAATTTTTCAATTTGCAATTTTTGAATGATTTCATGCTGAATAGCAAGAAATGTTGTAGATTATCAGAATTGTCTTGTAAACATAATTTTCACTGCTTCATTGGTGACATAGTGCCCATAGTTTCCTCTAATGGCAGAATTGGTGACAAGCAAAAATAATAGTCCTGTCAATTTAAGTTGTACTTTTACAATGTTGATAAAATATCACCAGATAAGACAAATGGAAAATAAAATAGAAATAAAGTATTCAAAGTCCATCACTCTGCACATTTATGTCATAATAATAACATTAACACAATTTTTTTGTTTCATCTTTATTTTACATAGCTTTCTGGTTTTGATTTGTTTCCCATAACACGAGTGTATAAACTAGTAAAACAGGAAATTAGAAACAGACAAATTAGAAATAATTATGGTCCTTAAAATTTATTACTGAAAATATTGTTTTTTATATGCTATACACAAAATCTGTACACACACCACACACACATTTTAACATACAAATGTGAAGCTACAGGGATTAGTTTGTAAATCTTCAGAAACTTATTTTTAAATTTTCAAACTCATAATAGTTTGTAATAGATTGTATTTCAGTAGTCTGAGAAGAAATAACCCAAATTTTTCACCAGCACCTAATCTTTTAATCTAATATACAGATTGTATTTACTAGTTTAGCTCAATTTTTTTGTAGTACAGTTAGCCCTTTGATGATTTGAATGCAAACTCCTGACATCTTAGGCATATGTGTGTTGGTGTGTATGTATTTATATGTGTATATATTTAACTATGCAAGGACCATGAGGGCCTGATGCCCTCATATTCCTCTCGTGTCTCATACTCATTTATAGCCATGGGCTGAGTAAATCGATGTCAGTGAAATTTGGTAGATGGAAACCTTGTTGGTTGGCATGTAGCAAGACTGGATTTAAACCATGGGGGATCTGGGGCACTTCTAGTTCGGTGGACCCCTTATACACAAGAATTGAAATCTTGAATAAGATAAAATGAGAAAATATTTTGAAAAAGAAAAAAAGTAATTTTTGTGGCTGTTGCTGTTCCAAAGGTATGATGAGTGTGTGAGGTGGTGGGTGGAGACACCATTTAAAAGACATGGATTTAAAAAATTCTTCTTTTAAAGTGGGTTTCCTTTATTTTGCAATGCATGAAAAAAAAATGGTGAGGGGAGGGGGGATCCCAACAAAAATGGGGAAATTCAAACAGCTATTTCCGAAAGACTGCTTTTCCAGTTTCCAGGTTTTTTTTTTAACTTTGAAGAAAATAAACGTTTTTTACAAAGGTCAAAAATATATTAATAAAGACATTGTCTGAATACAGTACAACCTATTCACTGTTCTTTTTGAGCAGATAAAACAAAATTTAGGCGGGGCAAAATAGGTAAGACAAAAAAATGTAAATTGCTTATCCAGAATTATATTTGAAAAAGAAAACTCAAATACATAAATATCCATCCTTAGACATCAGAAAGGGTCCAGATGGAGGATATGTAAACAGAACCCTTCCCTGCTTAAATTTTATTTTTTTAATGGAATCTCAAGTTTTAGGCTATGGAGATTCCGATTCTGAAAAAATTTTCAAAAATTGCAACTTCAAAATTTCAGTCCCCCCACTTCTTCATTTTTTCACTCTTCCCAGAAATTTTTTGGTGAAATACGCACAAAAATACAGAAATTATGATTCTGAAAAGAAATTGCTTGTAAAATTTTAATTTAAAAAAAAAAACAAAAAAAACTACTGGAGTAGATAACAAAACTGCGATCCAGTGATATGAGTTTTGACAAGAAGCATGTTCAGGGAAGATGCTTTGAGACAAAGCTCCAGGTCATGCGATAGAAATACATGAGAGCTTGCTCTTTAAAAGGAAGAGCCATGTAGGGAGAATAGGCCATCAAACGTGGGTTATTGACTGCTATGACACCACTGTGAAAAAAGGATTTCTACAGCATGTACCTGACAGAAGCACAGCAACACTAGAAGCTGTTATAATTGAAAATGTGTTCCCCGATACTATAATACATACAGACAAATGGGCCAGTTAT
>NC_068989.1:31066036-31070241 GCF_001194135.2 Octopus bimaculoides | reverse complement strand
TGAACACCACAAGGTAACAGCTGAGCTGCGCACACACACCTTTGAGTTAAAATGAAAGATTGCTGAAATGGTAAATGAATATTAAAAAATGTTTAAACTATAAAGTTTATTTGTATATTAAACAAATTATAATGCTTAATATTACAAGATTTACTTCTGTTTTAAATGTCAACTTCCATTTGAATTCCATATGTAAACAAACAATTTTTTCATGTTCATAAAAAATGTAATAAAGCAAAAAAAAAAGTAAATTATTTTTAACTGTATTACATAATGCAAAAAACAACAATCTCTATCGAAAGAATGAAGTTTTCAAATTGTGTTAGACTGTGGTCACGCTGGGGTACCACCTTGAAATTATTTAGTCAATAATATCATTTTCATTACTTATTCTTCAAGCCTGTTACTTATTTCAGCGATCTAAATTGTTTAGAAAAATATTAAACCTAGATAAATAAAAAGGGTGTCTACAAAAAAATTCTACAGTGATGTGAAACATTCACTACTCTCTTTTAATTGAAATGCATTTAAATTTCTTTTTAATTGCTGGGAAAGGGACACTAGAAACACTTAAGAAGTCTATAAGTGAATATAGTAAAACAACAATATAGCGCAACTCAACTCTTCATATTCGAAAATGTAATTCAGTAATTCCCACCAGTGCATCTATTTTCAAATTCACTCAAGTGAAGATTCATGAACATTTTCCCTTGACAGTCTTAACACTTTTCTAATTTTCATTATCATCTTTTTTAAATGTATCATGGATTATTTTACTGATTACAGAATAAACAGAGTCTTTGTTCAATTCATGTGCATATTGTCAATTCACTTTATAATTTATGTATCACATCTATATTGTATATATATATCAATATATGCAATACATATGCTTTCACTGCAGTCTGCACCCGCAGTTGGCTTCACCTGGGCTCATGCCCACGGCTTCCATGCATGCTTGCCGCCCTCCTAGTATATATAATTTTTGAAAATGACATTTTACTAATATATATATATATATATATATATATATATATATAGGCATATATATCTATATATATAGGCATATATATATAAATAAATTTAAGGAATGGAGTAAACGCATGTTATAACTGCATACTTTATTCTGACATATGTTTCGAAGAATTACAATTTATGCGATCCATAGGAACCATCTTAAACGTAAGACATTATGACCGAGTATGATAACTACACTAACAGGAATTACACCACAGTTATTTTGTGATCTTTGCTACCTTGGTTTCTATTAACCCATTTATTCTATCCGAATTATTATTTATTAGGATAAAATAAATACATATAATTAATTATATATATATATATATATATATATATATATATATATATATATATATATATATATAGAGAGAGAGAGAGAGAGGCACAGGTGTGTATGTGTGGTAAGAAGTTTGCTTCCCAACCACATGGATCCAAGTTCAGTCCCACTGCATGACACCTTGGCTTCTACTCAAAGCCTTGGGCATGAATATGGTCGGCAAAATTTGAAAGAAGCCTGTCATATATGTGTGTGTGTGTCTTTGTCCCCCACCACCACTTAACAACCAATGCTGGTGTGCTTATGGCTCCCATAACTTAGCAGTTTGGCAAAAGAGATCAATAGAATAAGTATCAGGCTTAAAAGAAAAATAAGTACTGGGGTCAATTCCTTTGGCTTAAAAATTCAAACTGAAGCAAAATAAGAAGCAGACCTTGGAATGAGAGAGGAAGTCACATTAAACAAACAATTGATTAGCTAGTTAGATATTTAACCAACTGACTAACAATAAAGAAATTAAATTGAACCTGTGGGTTTGTTATTATTGGCATAATGTCTCTCTTAAGACACAATAAAGTTTGTTTCAACATACGAATTCACATCAAGAATTTTGCAAATCAAATACAAAAACAAGAAATTCAATTTTTGTATACAATTCTAAATCTAAAGGGACTTCTGAATCACCCTGCAGAATGTTGCATTGCTTTTGTTTAGCCCCATGTCAGCTGTGATTGAGCTGATATGCCATCTTATTTTCATGTATAGTGTATCTAGAACATTATGGGTGTGGGCCAAAAAGTCGAGAGACTGACTAACCCTTCATGCATTAATTTCAACCCTTATTCATAACTGCATTGTTTCTTTCCAGGTAAACTGACATCTAGCTGATTAAAGACTTAAACAGTAGCTAATAGTAACTTCTCTTGAAAATTGACAAAATTTGACATCCTGGTGTTATCAAGTATTTGCATAAAATAGTTGTTATATTAGGAGATGCTTTATCAACAGTGCAAAAGTGGACAGCTAAATATAGGAGAGGAAAGGAGAGTCTTGAAGATGACCTAAGGTCTGGATGTTCTGCAACTGCAACTACCAAGGAGAACATTGATCATGTACACAATATGGTGATAATTGACAGGAAATTGATGATAAATCATAGCCAAAGCTATTAGCTTATCTTGTAAAAGAATTGAGAATATTCTGTACAATGCGCTTTGTGGCTGCTACATCTGTCACTTGATCAAAAGCACACCAATCAGATCACAAACTAAGCCAACTTGCTGAGGTATTATGAAAGGGGTCTTGTTTCATAGGTACAATGTCAAAAAACAAACTTGATTTCATCACATTCTATGAAAAGCCTATGAAGTTTTCAACCATTTTGGCTGCCTTTCTAGCAGATCAAGTGACCATAAAGAGGCATTCATCACTTGCACATTTGTGTAGTATGTGTAACACCATTTTATAATTACTTCACGTTTTCTGTTTATAATTATATATTGTTTTAAAATATTTTAGAGAAGACAGTTTCAGTAACCGTACCAATGCATGGTCTACAGACGTTTTGCAAGCTTTTGAGGTAAGTTGGAAAATACCCAAAGATTTTTAGAGAACTCTGATGTTTTAAAAGCATAGCAATGCCTGCTCTATTCCCTGTTTTAAACCATTATGATACTTGTTTTTATATAATAAAACTTTTAAAAAGCAGATGGAATGATTTCAGAGTCTGTGGTTAAAAAAAAATTTGAAAATTATTACTTTAAAGAATATGATTGGAAATTCAACCTATTTGACTAATCCTGGAGTCTGGACAGTTCCTAGGCTGGCCAGCTCCTGTCAAACCATGCAACCCATGCCAGCATAGAAAGCAGATGAAATATATATATATATATAGAGAGAGAGAGAGAGAGGGGGGAGAGAGAGAGAGAGAGAGAAAGAGAGAGAGAGAGAGAGAGAGTACGGCTGCAGTCTAATGACTGAAACAAGTAAATAAATAAAAGATTATGAAAATTTTAAAAATATATCACTTCTTTCTCCTTTTAACCTTTCCTAATTTTTCTTACTTTTTATTTTCTGATTTAAAATCTTTTTAATTTGTTTAAAATTTAATACTAAATTATATTTTATACTATTTTAAGTGGTTTGTATTTAATTTTAAAGGTTAAGAACACTGAGATTCTCCTTCAGCTTGTAAATACACTTTGTAGAGCTGTACTGCTACAGGGCATGCCCACAATCTGCAGATACTAGTAACCTGAAAATAACCCAACTTGATGACTAATAAGTAGTTATAGACTAACTGGCAGAATTCACCAGAGTGTAGTGACCTAATGGTTAACACTGTTGGTTTTATAAAAAGCTCTTTAAGGTTGTCTTCAAATAAACTTTACTTCCACTTGCAGATTAGAGAGATGCAGCCCTCTCTCCTTCCTGTTATTTTCTACTGGGTCACAGGTGCAAGGGCCATGCTCATGACTACTTAACACAGGAACAGTGACAGTGCACGAGAAGGTAAGTTTCTTTTACTATCAAGTTATATTTCAATGTGATTGACAGGTGAGAGATTGCAGACAGCCAAATATCTCTCTCTATTAATGTAAAAGAGATTACACTAATCATTGGGTTTTGAGTAATTGAAAATCTTCTCCAAAATAAATTTCTTAAGCAAGTTCTACACTCTTTGAGTGGTTGGCGTTAGGAAGGGCATCCAGCTGTAGAAACTCTGCCAAATTAGATTGGAGCCTGGTGTTGCCATCTGGTTTCACCAGTCCTCAGTCAAATCGTCCAACTCATGCTAGCATGGAAAGCGGACGTTAAACGATGATGATGATGATGAAGTTAATTGTTCAGTTAGCATTACAGAAAGAATATAGTGTTAATGAGAATTTGATGTAATTCAGCTTTAAAC
>NC_068989.1:31052808-31064971 GCF_001194135.2 Octopus bimaculoides | reverse complement strand
GTATTCTTGTATTATTTTATTATTTAATTGATTTTTAATGATAATTGAATAAACGTTTTTAGTCTTAAATAGTCTAGCTTTAACTATTGCATCATTTAAATATGTGCTAATATTATCTTTATTATTATTTTAACCTCAAACTACGTTCAAATTGTATTCAAAATTTAAGCTGGTTTTTGTATATAATATACCTGTTAGCATATATAATATTTTTCTATCTTTATACAATAAGTATTTTATATAAATTCATTTGGTACTTATTGTTGGTTGATATATACATTTATTTATTATTATTATTGTTGTATTTTGACCTGAAGATTAGCTGTATTTTTGAATAGAATTGATTTTTGATAATTTTAATCGATTTAAATTTCCTTTTTATTTAAAAATTAGTTATGAAACACGTGTAGTCATTTTATTATCTTTATCTTATGATATTTACTTTGTATTATATTATACTCATTTATTGTGCTTTTAATTATTAATTTTTCTATATGTGACAGTGGATTTTCATCGATGAGTTCATGAACCTTGGTTCTTTTCCCTAAAACTATATATTTATATATATTTTACTCTGTGAAACTTAATTTAATTTAAATTTTTAATAAATTGATTTTAATTGAGTTTTTACCTGTAATTTTGGATTTTATCCCTAATATTATTATATATATATATATATATTATATATATATATAATATGGGTAAAAATATAGAAACAAGAAGTTGAAAATGCACTGGGAGTATTTTTAAAGGCTTAACTTGTTTCACAGATTTTTCTGATTTTCAGAAGTTAAGTGAAATAGAAAGATATGGGGTTACACCACAACTGTCTTGCTTCTGACTGGAGTTCGAAAATTCTCTTGATTTTATAGAGAGAGCCTGGCTCAATTTAGTATCTGTTTAGGATACAATTTGATTGGTAAAGGATGATAATGTGATTAAGCTTAGAAATGTATCAATGTCATGTGACACTATTTTTGATGATGTAAGTTAAGGCTGACATGGTTAAATGAATGTGTCTACTGACAGTCCAAAACAATCAGGGCTCTCTAAATTTAATCTGTAAAATGGTAGAGTGGATAGAAGTTGTTTAGATGTATTCCGGTGGCTAAATGGTTATGATTTGTACATATGCATGTAGACATAAAATTTTTGTGTTAGTGTCATGTGAGAAAAAGTCATGATTGTACCCAAAGTTTAGGTTATTAACTGTGTGAATTCAACGTCAAGTGAGTTTGAGCATGAATGTTGGTGAATGTATTTTGTTAAAGTTTATTCAGTCTTGATTTGTATTTTTGTATGAATATATTTTCTTTGTTTATTTGTGCTTTATCTATGGTATTGACTGAATACAGGTAAAGTGGGAAGACTTGGGATTTGGGGGATCTATTTTTTCCACATATGTCTTTAATAAAGCTGATGCAAGTCCCTAGACACAAGTCTCTAGGCACATTTACTCAACTGTTTCAGCCATAACTTATTGCACCAAAAATACTGTTACATGACATTAATATATGGATGTAGCGGGGAACTCACAAAAATTTTAAAGTCTAATCATGTGACCATCCTTTGCCAATCAAATTGTATCCTAAACAGATACTAATTCAAGCCATGTTCTCTCTGTTAAAACAAGAAAATTTTCGAACTCCAGTCAGAACCCTAACAGTTGTGGCATAGCCTCATGTCTTTCTATTTCACTTAACTACTAAAAACTAGAAAAATTTGTGAAACTGGCTAAACCTTAAAAAATAAACTACCTAACACACTCAAATTGTATTCTCAACTTCTTTTCCCTATGTGTGTGTGTATATGTGTGTGTGTGAATGTATGTGTGTGTGTGTGTGTGTATGTGTGTGTGTGCCTTTGAGTTTGTCTCTCATCACATTTTGATAACCAATGTTGGTTTCATTATGTTTAGCATAAGAGACCAAGAAAATAAATACCAAACTTAAAAAAAAAGTACTGGGGTTTATTTGTTAGTCTAAACCCTTCAAGGCAGTGCACTAGCATAGCTGCAGTCCAATGACTGAAAAAGTAAAAGGAAGCAAAAATATAAAATTTAGGAAAATGTGAAGTAATTGTGACCATGATGTTTAAGAAATATAAAAAATGACAAAAATTTGTTAATCAATTAGGAAACCAAAAGCAAATTTCATGTTTGGGTTTAGGTTATCACAGATGTCGAGTTCCAAGTACGGAATATTTTTATTGGGGTTAGCAGAAAGACATTTACCACTGGCTTCATTGTACAACATTGATGGTACAGACTGGAAAAAAAAAAATTTTGAAATATATAATTAATTTTCTTTCTAATGTTTTGAATATAAATTAAATAACTAATTTAAATTAAATGTAAACAAAGAAGATATTTTAAGCTGTGATTTATTATTTTTTTTAAATACAAAGTAAATGATTAAACATTTCAATATTTATTTAGTTAAAAAAAAAGGATTTGATTTAAAAAAAAAAAAATTTACACAAGATAAAACCTAGGTATTTTCCATGTCTGAGATGGGTTTTAAAACTGAATATGCTTTGAGACTGACATGAAAGTAAATCATTTGATTAGACTGGTTATTAAACCAACATATCTATTAGATTCACTTGCCCAACATATCTCCCAGGCTTCATTAAACACATCTTTCAGATCTTTCAGGCTAACTGGTCTGTTAAGTCTATTAGACCAACACACCTGTAAGGTCTGAATCTGAAAGATTAACACATTTATTAAAACTAATAGACTTACTGAATTGAACCATATCCATTCTTGAGTTCCTCTACTATTATGACATTTCATTAATCTTGGAAAGCTTTTCTTGAATCCAACATCATTGATTTCCAGACATAACTTATTAGCTAATCTCAGTTCATTATCAAATGTTTGATACCATTGCTGCAAATTAATATATATAATGGATGTAAAATTGTACCAAAAAAAAAAAAAAAATTAGAGCATCAAATAATGAACAGGAAAAAGTGGTTCAACTGGTTAAGTTTTTATAATTTATATCTTTCATAAATCCAAGACACCTGTAAGGTCTGAATTTGAAAGATTAACACATTTATTAAATGCATAGTGGTGAGTCCCTTAACACATTGCGGTATTAGGGCACCAATGAAAACTTGCCTCCATGGCACATCTGAAGCATAATCCTCTCCTAATTACACTCAATACAACATGCTACTGAAACATTCAATTTTAAAGTGCTCCCATTGTTTACAGAAGTAAATTCTAGTAACCAATAGTATTCACTGATAAATAAGTCACTTTTGAAATGGACCCAACATAAATAACAAGGTGAGTAACAAGCAGTCAACTCAGATATTTGTTGTAGGTGCATGTATTTATAAATGTATGGAAATGTATCTGACTCTTTGTGTACATGTGTATGCTCATGTGTACAGTACTTACAGAGAACAAAACTTCCTCACTTATGATAAGAATAAGAAGTCAAAAGGGCATTGCCCTGATGACCTAAAAGCTTACAATTTGTATCCTATCAATAATGTTTCACAATATCCCTCGCATAATTCTCAGTAACTCAATCAATTTAGCTGTAAACAGGTACCATAACATGTCACAGCATAGTGGTGTAAGCAGTAAAAACTTTGACAATTGTTTCACTAGTTTGTAGTGTAACGATAAAAATGTCTCATAGGCCTAGAGAAACAATAGGAAACACTCTAGTATTTTTACTAGAGTCCCAACAATGCTTTGACTAGTGATTCAATAATCCAATAATCTATGAGGCCATGGGACACTATACAAGTAGGAAAATCTTGATAATGTTAGTCACCAATTCATAACAGTTAAAATTAAGATCTAATTTTAATGGTTTATAAACATTGGAAGTCCCCAATTATAATAATCAAATGTAATGTTAGTAAGCATTGAATAAATGAAAGATATTGTTAGTTGAAATGGTCTTTTATTTATATTGTTATTATTGTTACAATGTAGAAGACAACTTCTTATAGAAGTAGTTGTACACATGTTACTTGTGTAGATAGTAAATTCATCTGTGGGTGACTACTAGAGAGAGAAAGGGTAAGAGATTCTAACCAAGTAGAAAGTAAAAGCTGTGAAGTCCTTTGCATAAAGGTGCTTCCTCCATCAGTGCTGGAAGAAAGAAGAAAGACAGATGCTCTTTGGCTAAAGGCCTAACGACCAAAAGAGGTAGAAACAATTTGGGTTTGCTTATTTATATCCTTCCTAATGAAACTAGGTCAGGCTAAACAAATGATTGTTTCCTCTGTATAAGTTTTGACCCATGTATGACTTGAGATCAATTCACTTTCATAAATTTCCTTGTGCAACAAGCAAGAATAACAGGCAGAGGACTTGTAGCAAAATGTGGATTCAGTTTTGAATCCTGGCTTAGAAATTTGGTAGCAAATCACAACAGAACATCTACAATAAATCAACTCCAATATGGTACACAAATGACAATTTTGGAGTAATCACAGAATATACAAACCTGCTTCTTTATTTTGGGGCTTGAATCACATTTAGCCAAAATCAGCTTTGAATGCTTAGCATATATTTCCTGAGCTGACTGAATACATAAGCCTGATGCAATATGTACAATCTGCAAATAAAATGAAAAATGTTATAAATATTAGCAAAGCTATTACAGTAGACTATGCTGGACTTATAGTCTGAGACAGTTGATATCCTGGCAACAGAATTCTTTTGTTTCACTTTACAAAGTTTTGCTACAGTTAAAAACTGAACTAATGAAGGTTGCTGCTCAACCTGGTAGAATAGTAGCTAAATCTTAATCAAATCACTGCCTGTTGTCTTAAAAATAAATGAAAAGACCCTTTGGATAATGTGATTCTAGATACATTGTGTCAGAAAAGAGACAGAAATAATTATGACGAGAATGCTTTTTGACCATAGATCCAGTTGGTCTGTGCTAATCTGGTGTTAAAAAGCAACAGTTAAAAGGCATTAACCTATTAAGTCCCAGCGCACTTAAATTTCTGAATATTACTTTTAAATTTTTACAGATGATTGAAAATATGTTAAAATGAAAAAAATAATTATTAAAACTCCTTTACTTCAAGTAGAAATGGAAATACTTGGTGTCCTATAAATAGGACACTAAGACAATGTGATATAGCTTATTTAATGTTCTCATTTAGTGTCTTATTTATAGGACAGTGGGACTTAATGGATTAATGGTTGACATTGCCATAAACCTGGTACAAGTGAACCAAAATATTTTGTCCTCCATAACACACACAATTATATACAACCACTTCTCACTGACTGTATAGAAAATGGAATATTAACATGGATGACAAAAGGAAGGATCTTGTTAATACAGAAGGATAAAGAAATGAGAGGAAGGGAAAGACAGTAATTATAGGTCCATTACAGGCTTACTATTGCTTTGGAAATTACTGATAAATTGTACAGATTTGAGAGGAGTATCTATTACCAGAGGAATAAGAGGAATGCTGAATGAACTCGAGAGGAAATGCTGATTTATTTTATATTGATAGCAAGATAATAAATGAAGTTTGAGAGTAAGAAGGAACTTAGCAGTTAGTTAGAGAAACAATAAGAAGCATATGATAATGCTGCACACTGTTGGCTTTTGGAATATCAGAGGACACTAAGAGTTTTTTTTTATAAAAAGTGATGAGACAAAGATAGATAAAATTTAGGCTTAGAGCAAACGCAAAATATGTGGAAAGGGAGACCAAAGTATTAATCATCTGAGTGAGTGCAGTAAGCACAAAAACAGAATATTTGCTGTAGCCCATCTTTTACACCATCTTTTACAACATAAAAACTGACAATAAATGGTATAAACAATTGCCAAACAAGGTACATGATAGCGACCAGGCCACAATCATCTGGGATATGCCTGTTCAAACTGACAAAGAAATAAAAGCTAATTGACCAGACATAATTATCAAGGATTAAAAAAAGAAAAAAAATATACCTGCTTACTGATAGACACTGCAGTCCCTTTTGACCAAAATATTGTCCAAAAAGAAGTGGAGAAATTGTAAAAGTACAAAGTACAAATTGAAGTATTCAAGATGTGGGGTATGAAGGTGAAAATAATACCAGTAATAATTGGAGCATTATGCATGATAAAAAAACATATGAAGAAAAACGTAGAAGCTATACCTGGATCCTCAACACAACACACTATCTAAAAAATAGCCCTGTTAGGAACAGCCCACATCTTATGCAAATGACAATCAGTTCAATAATACAAACTAAACAAAACAATCCACAAACACAAAACACTCTACACATCAAATATCCAATGAAAAAAACTACCACCAGTAAGATTACCCAACACATTACACACACAACACACAATACAAACACTAATACATCAAAAGATTGCACCACTTCTCAAAAAAAAAAGAAAGAAAAACTAATGCAATGCAATACTGGGAAGAGTTTGCACATTACCATCAATAAAAAAGAGCACACAATGCTGCACACATCCCAGTAACATGGAGGTGTAGCAGGTGATGCAGTAGAAATTTGCCTCAAACTATCAAGTATTGAACAATGATAGATAATAATAGTAATAAATGGCCTGCTTTGATAGCAGCTGGACTTGTTCTTTGCTACTCTGACCAGTCAGCAGCTGAAGACAGAAATATTAAAACAACCCAGCTGTATAACTGAAAGATAACTTTAAAAGCTTAACTATCTACAGTTTTCTCTGTGCAAACATACAACCATCTCACATACAGCTTTAAAAAAACGTGAATATCTTCAATTTTCAGTGAGTATTCTTTAACTTGTTTCAGTGATTTGACTGTGGCCATGCTGGAGCACCACCTTTAGTCAAGCAAATCGACCTCAGGACTTATTCTTTGTAAGCCTACTACTTATTCTATTGAAACAATGGTGGGAGGACAAACACAGACACACATATATATACACGAGGGGCCTCTTTCAGTTTCCGTCTACCAAATCAACTCATAAGGCTTTGGTTGGCCTGAGTCTATAATGCCATGCAATGGGACTGAACCCGGAACCTTCTTACTACACAGCCACTCCTGCACCTATATCTAAAATTTCTTTCAAAACAACTTTAAAAACTTGAATATCTACAGTTTTCTGTCTGAACATGGAAACAATTATCCTTCATATAACTTTAAAAATGTGGGTGTTCCTTTAACATAACACGACAAAACCAAAACAAAAATTCACCTTTTTCCGTGACAATTTGACAATTCACTTCAGATATCTTCATGACCTCCGTGACAGCTGCTAAAATAGGAGGAGGAGAAAAAAGCTAATGGGTTGTGTGTGCATGCTTGTTCTTGTCTGTGTCTCTGTGTGTCTCTGTTCTGTTTTTATGTATTTATGTGTTGTGGTGTATAGATATGAATTTCATAAAATGCATTAGGCAGTATTATACTATCTACTCTTTAGTGGTTAAAAAAAAAAAAAAACATTGACTAGCGATGTATAAACTTCGATTCTGTTTCCTGCTTGAAAATTCACATACACACATGAAGCAGGTAAGAACAAATATGCAAGGCTTTTTGCAGGCGTAATTTCGTTATATCTATACTCCACAACACATAAATACATAAAAACAGAACAGGCACAGACAAGAACAAGCACACGCACACAACCCATTAGCTTTCTTCTCCTCCTCTCATTTTAACAGCTGTCATGAAGATCACGAAGATATCCAAAGTGAATTGTTGAATTGTCATAGAAAAAGGCAAATTTTTGTTTTGGTTTTGTCAAGTTATATCAAGGAATGCCAAAATGAGAATACCTACAATTTTCTCTGAATATTTAAAATTTCTTTTTCCTCTGATTTTGGAATATGTAAACATCTCTTTTATTGCAAGAACACTCCACCAGCTAAAGCAACTTCAAAATTAAGCAACTCTATCTGAGTACATAATTACTTAATTTCTTCTAGCATCCCTCTTTCAGATCTAGGAAAAATTGAAGCATCTCCAAAATACTCAGAACACTTTCCAAAACTGATAACAAGTGCAGAAATATTTTTTTCTATTGGTAACTAAAACAGAATAAGGTCTCCCACCACACTGATTGAATGACCATAGTGGTAGTAAACACATATATTGACTTCTACTGACCACTCCTTTGTTCGTTGGTCCTCTTTCAGCATCTGCTAGCCTATTTATAGACTGGTGGTATCTGGCTGTGTGTCTGCCAAGCTGTGTTTCTTCCTCCTACTACCCACACTCTAATGTACTTACGACTGTCTGAAATTCAAGGCAAGAGTTGTAGCTAATAACATTTAATAATACTAAGCAATGGTGGGAACAAATCCAGCAGACTTAAATTCGCCAGCAGTAGCTCATAAAATATCAACTACACTGTTGGCATGGCTACAAAGAGTGGCAGTAGGGACAGAGACAGTGATAGTGGTAGTGGTGGTCAACTATGGCCAAGGTGGTGGTAATTGTAACAACAATAGTGGTGGTGATAATAATGGTAGAAGCAATAATAACTGTTTCTTCATTAGCCACACAGGGCTCAATAATAATATTAATGTAGTAAAAAAATGTTTTATGAAACAAAAAGGAAAATTCAAATAGTACATTAAATCGCTTGTCCTATGGTTAAGAACTGCCCCACCTCAAGCCCTCCAAGATCACCACCACAGAAAGAAAAATATAAGTGGATCAAATGGACTTGCGAAGAGTATAGAGAAGTAACATACATTTATTACTATGCAATTAAGTAGGCATCTCAAGAGAGACACAATATAAACTCTTACAAAATATGGAGAACATGAAATCAAGATAGCAGGCCCTATTTAGAGAAAACAAGTTCACAAATGTTAGGAGGGATATCTTTTTGAAATAATAGACTTATAGATAGTGAAATATACAACAGGAAAGAAATGAAGAATCAGATGAAGAGAGTAGCCTGTCATGAGTCTTAATTGAAAGACTGCTATCTGACCAAAACACAAAAAGGCCTGAAGAAATAAATTGTAATGAAGCTGATAAAGATAGCCAGGAAAGTGGTAAAGAAACAGTATTTAAAGATCACACATTTGCTGAAGAACACAGAGTGTCTATGATGGAAATGAAGCAGAAAATTCTGAATAAGCTTTCAGTTGTGACAATAGAACCACTTCATAAATTCTCAAATACAAACCAGAATAAAAAACAAATTAAAATTGGCAACTATGTAACAAAAGAAATGATACAAGAATTAAAACCTGATCTTACTGAGTTAAATGAAATTATTTACACAACTGTAATTAAAGCAAAGGACTTCACAGCTTTTACTTTCCACTTGACTAGACTCTGAGAATACAAAGAGAACCAAACCTGGGAAGAAATCCAAACTGGAGAAGTAAAATTGAAAAAGAAATTGAATTAATGAAAAGGGAAATATCAATATTAAATGAACTAATCTGTTGAAATGATGTAAGATCCCGTAAAGAAGAAAGACGAATAGAAAATATGGATTCTCACCAAGAACTGATGTTAACAAAAGAAACACTGTAACAAAAAGTCCAAGCAAAAGCTATGAGAACAAGTTTTACATGCAAAATAAGCTGCTCACATCTAATGCCAAAACATTCTATAGAGATATAACCATTGAAGACCATGGAAGAAGTTGAAAACTTTTGGAAAGATTTGGAGTGATGAGAAGATATACATTGAAAATGCCGATTAAATTAGATGCACAGAAGGATCCTACCAAAATTTACAAGAAAAAGCTTGGGAAGACATCACAAGAGCAGACCTAAGGATGACACCCACAAAAGCTCATTAATGGAAATGCCCCAGTAAAGAGAGTGTGAAAAATTTCTGGCTCTCATTGCTCCCTTGCACACATGGAAAATTAGTTCAACTGTTCAATGAAATTATGAGAAATCCTAAGGAAACACTAGACTGATTAGCTAGTAGTATTACTTATCTGCTCCCAAAGAATAATGAAACCAAAGTTAAAAAAACTATTGGTCTATGACCTGTTTATTCACCACTTATAAAATTTTAACATCTAATTGTGTGGAGAAAACATGCATTTATTAAACAGAATGATATTTTTTCCCCCTGAACAAAAAGGGTGCTGTCAAGGCTCATATGGATGTAATGACCAACTCCTAATTAATCGCATGATCTGTGAGAACTGTTACGTGTGCAGAAATATCTGTTGTACATGGACTGATTACAAAAAAGCTTTCAACAGCATACCATATTCATGGAACTGAACATATTCAAAATTTCTCCTGTAATTTCAAATTTCCTGAAGCATGTTATTGTGGAATACATGTTATTGTGGAATACAAATCTCCAATTATATCACTCTAATGGAGTACTAACTTCAAACAATATCAGCATCAACTGTGACATTTTCCAAGGTGACTTACTTTCACCTCTAATTTTTTTTACATAGCTCTGATACCCTTTACAAGTGAATTTAACAGAATAGGGTATGGGTATAAAATTGATAAGAAAATTAACTGTTTATTTTATATGTATGGATGACTTAAAACTCTATAGCAAAGACAATAATGAGCTTTAAGACCTACTACATAGAGTGAAAGCATTCAGTAATGACATCGGAATGGAGTTTGGCCTTGATAAATGTGCCGAGGCTACTTGCCAGAAAGGAAAACTGAAGACACAGTTATAAAAGAACTTGAGCAAGAACAAACTTACAAATACCTAGGAATAAATGAAGGCTCTGGCATTCAGCATGCAAGCGTGAAAGAGAAGATCAGGAAGAAACGTAGGAGAGTTTGAGCAGTGCTGAAATCTGAGCTAAATGCACATAACAAAGTGTTAGCCATAAATTCCTGAGCAGTTCCAGTTATTACTTATAGCTATAATGTGTTGAACTGGAATCTCAGTGAAATAAAGGAAATTGACAGAAAAATATGCAAGCTGATGAGTTGTAATAAAATGCACCACCCAAAGGCAGATGTGAATCAACTTTACCTTCCCAGAGCATAAGGAGGTTGAGACTCAATCCAATTAGAACTCTCTTACAAAACCACCATAAAGGAACTGACCAAATATCTTGAAACAACAAACAACTGGATGACAAGAGATGTAAGACGCTTCAATCTGTCATGGAGAGTAAAAAATTTGCTATCAATTTCATTCATGACATCAATGCTGAAGAATCTGAAGGAAGTGCAATGGCAAAGGAAAAAGTGCATGAGCAATTGACTGACAAGTGGGAACAGAAGCCTCTGCATGGCAAATATGTTGACCAGAAGCACATCCATCAGTGGAGAGTGAAGGCTCAAGATCAAAGCTTATTGACCTGGAACAACCAAGCCAATGTGGTGATAAATGGAGTAGATTCAAAATGCCCATTTTGCAATGATATGATTGAAACAGTGGACCACCTAATTTCTGGATGACAGAGTTGGTTAATATGTCAACATCCTAAGATCAAAATTGGCACCCAAGTGGCATAAGCACCACCCTAAGGGAGAATATGTACCAATTCTTTGGGACTTTCCCGTACATAAAGACTGAACCATCAAAGTTAATAAACTGAATATTGTTGTGGAAGACCAAAACAATAAAGCCTGATATTGATTGACATGAGTATTCCTTGTGATCATAATATCTCAGTAAAAAAATTTGATAAACTCAGAAAATATAAAGATTTGCTCATTGAAATCGAAAAAATGTAACATCTCAAAGCAGTTACAATATCAATGATTGTAGGAACTCTTAGAATGATCAAGAAAGGAACTGAAAATTATTTCAGAATGATCCCTGGCTTATCATCCATGCAAGAAGTGTAAAAGATTGTTATGGTATGTCACATATTGAGAAGAGCATTGTTGCTGTGAGAACAATTACAACCCACGTAATTTTTTTCTTCTCTTTCACATAACTTGACTTTGTAAACGAACAATCTGGTGTGTTTATTTTAATGGCCTATCAATGTATACAGTGAGTTTCTTTGTCCTAGATGTCAGAAAGACACCCAACAAGAAATGGAAACAAAATTGAAAGAAGAACTAATAATAATAATAATAATAATAATAATCCTTATAGGCAGAAGACCTGAAATTTGCGTGGAGAGGTTAGTTGATTACATTGACCAGAGTGTTCAACTGGTACCTATTTCATTGACCCCAAAAGGATGAAGGCAAAGTCAACCTCAGTGGAATTTGGAGTTAGAATGAAAGGACAAAAGAAATGC
>NC_068989.1:31045757-31048902 GCF_001194135.2 Octopus bimaculoides | reverse complement strand
ACTGTCTATGTGATCTCAAATTTTAAAGCAAACACATAATTTTCTTATGGTTTCTTAAACATTCACTTGAACAAAACTGTACAAATCCAAATATATGGTACCCTAGGCATAACACCTACATGAACTTCTAACTTGTCTCTTGAGGTCTCTGGGTGAGACTTGGATCCAACTTGTACAAATGCAAAACAAAAGTCAAACATAAAATAATAATAATAATAAATAGTCAAGACCTACCAAAAACTGAGCAAATATAAAGATCTTGAAATAGAAATTAGCAAAATGTGGAACCTGAAGACTAAAACAATACCTATTGCCATAGATGCCCTGGGAATGACAGCAAAATGGGCTGATTACTACCTACCAGGAAACCCCAAAATGGCTGAAGTTCAAAAGATAGTGCTCATGGGAACTGCCCATATCCTACGTAAAATATTGTCTATGTGATCTCAAATTTTAAAACAAACACATAATTTTCTTATGGTTTCTTAAACATTCTTTAGAACAACACTATGTACAAATCCAAATATATGGTACCCTAGGCATAACACCTACATGAACTTCTAACTTGTTGTCTCTTGAGGTCTCTGGGTGAGACTTGGATCCAACTTGTACAAATGCAAAGCAAAAGTCAAACATATGGCTATGTATGTTTTTGTACCCCAGGTTAACCTGAGGCACTTTTTAATCTGCTGCTGTGTTGCTTGTTCTATTTTTATGCTTATATAGTTTTATATTTGCTAAATGGATCTTGGTATGTTCAGCGCCATATTTTGGTCAAATTTCTCTAACTTACTTTTTGCACTTTTTAGTTCTTTTAAGTTGGTAAAAATTTCCTCTGTTCACTGGCAAAACCATAATGCTAAATTTACAAATTTTATTTTCATTGTCTTTTGTATTGGCATTAATAGAGTTGGTGGAAGTGGCGGTAGAACTTGTGGAGTATTGAATGGAGAAATTATTTTTTTTTGTTCTGTGGTCTCATTTTTATTGTTGTTGCTTTCAATTTCATTGTTGTTGTGGTTGTTGCCCTTGGTAGTTTTAGTTGTGGCATAAAGTGTGCTGTTGGTGACGATGTTGCTTTCATATTTGTTGTCATTGTTGGATGTACATTGTGTGTTAACTGTAGCAGTAGATAGTGGAGGGAACATATTGTCATAATGGAGCAGTAATCATCTTCCTCAATTTGGGAAGCCATGTTTTCTTTTTAAAAAAATATGAGATTTTCACTTATAAATTTCATCCTTAAGGGGTGAATTTTTCATAAAGCCAATTCCTTCTAAGAAAAGCAAACTGGTTTATTAAGTAAACAGTCCAAGAAAAATGCAAATACCAAACTCTGAAGCAACAACATTTAAACAAAACTTATAGAGCTACAGACACACACCTAACCCTGCAAGTGCAAATAATAATAATTAACAACAATGCTTACTTACTTACTTAAGGCAGTCCATCTTGACAGATGATGGTGTTGTCTTTGATCCTTAGGGGTTGTCTTGATGGTGTTGGTAGGCCCTCTCGTGGCTGAAAAGGCCGATTCTGGAGGCACATGTCCGATTACACTGAGAACAGCAAAGATAAGCTCGTCTAGGATTTTGCTGATGTTCCTTGAGCTGTCTCCGCTTTTCTTCATGAAGTCTAGTCCACTCATCCTCAAAATGCTGCGTACCAGTTTTGACCATACCCCTCCAGGTAGTACGGTCTGTGGTCAGTGTTTCAAGTTCACCGGGATGCTACAGAGCTTCAAGGATTTCTTGAGATGATCTTTATATTGCTCCTTTGGACCTCCATGCGGTCAGTTACCTTCTGCTAACTCCCCAAAAAGGACAATCTTGGGTATACAGTTTTCCAGCATCCTAATAACATGCCCCCCAGCGCAGTTGACGTTCGAGGATCATGCATTCGATGCTGGTCAGTTTTGCTCATCTCAGGATCTCCGTATGTGGGATCTTGTCCTTCCAGGTCAGATGAAGAATGCGCTGGAGACAGCGGATATGAAAGGATTCGAGGAGTTTGACATGACGACGATAAAGTATCCAGGTTTCTGAGGCATACAGAAGTGTGGAAACCACAACAGCACGATAAACCTCGATTTTCGTGGAGAGATCCAGATCATGATTAAGGAAGATCCTTGAGACGTCCAAAAGTGGAGGAGGCAAAGTGGATGCGATTCTGAATTTCATGGTCAATGACCCCATTGCTTGAGATGATGCTACCCAAATAGGTGAATTTTTCGGTGTTTTTTAGCTAGTTGTCTTGGATTGAATGAGTCACAGGGGGTGAACCATTTTCGGAGCGTTGACCTGGAGTCCTGTCCAATGATAGGTATTGCACACAACGTCTAGGTTCTGCTGAAGGCTGGTTCATGGTCGAGAGCTTCGCAGTCATCGGTATAATGTAATTCGAAGAGAGTGGTGGACTGAGTCTTTGTTAGTGATTTTAGTCTCCTCAAGATGAAGAGACTGCCATTGTGGCGATATCAAATTGGGATGCCATCTTTGGGGTTGAGGTCATAGCGAGATAGTAAGGTCACAGCCACAAGGAACACGTTGAAGAGGACAGGGGCCAGGACACAGCCTTGTTTAACACTCACTTGAATGTTGAAGTAGTCAGACTGATAACCACCCAATGTCACATGTGCTTGCATGCTGTCATGGAACTGGTATAGCATGGCAAGATGCTTAGGAGGGCATCCATACCTCTGCAAGACATTCCATAGTAGTGGGTGGCTAATAGTATCAAAAACCTTAGTTAGGTCAATAAAGGCAAAGGAGGCATCATGCTGTTCTCGGCACTTCTCTAACAGGGGGCAGGAGACGAAGACCATGTTGATAGTGCAACGAAGAGGCCAAGAAGTCGAGAGAGCAGGGCATGTGCCAAGACCTTTCCTGCAACATCCAGGATTGAAATACCTCTGCTGTTGTTGCAGTCTGAACAATCTCCTTTCTTCTTGAAGATGGTGATTATGTCTGCATGTTTCCAGCATTGAGGGATCAAGACATTTTTCCAACAGTAGAGGATAATCTGATGAAGACGCTGGACAAGAGCAGGTCCACCATATTTATAGATCTCCCCTGACACACCATCTGATTCAAGCGATTTCCTGTTTTTTTTAAGTAGGAGAGAGCTGTATGGATTTCCACATGGG
>NC_068989.1:31039065-31045587 GCF_001194135.2 Octopus bimaculoides | reverse complement strand
GTCATGGATCTGGGTCTTTTCCTTGTAGAGAGTGTTGCCGTCTGAAGATCGTATCGGATTGATATGATTGGAGGATGGACCGTATATGGATTTGGCTGTAGTGTAGAACTCGTGGATCGTATTTTCATCCGCAAAACATTGAATTTCTGCAGCTTTGTTCTTCCACCAATTGTTCTAAATCTGCCTAAGTCTGCTCTGGCATTCCGAGCGAAGATCTTTCCAATTTTGGAGGTGTGTGTTAGACCTGCTTGAGAGTTTGGCATCATGAACCCGGTTTTTACTTCTGAGAAGAGGAAGGATCTCATCAGCAGATTCATCAAACCAGTCAGGATTGCCATGTTTAGCATGTCCTAGTTGTTTGGCTGCAACCAAGGAGATCAGGGAGATATGTTTGTCCCATATATATCATCTAGCTCCTCTTGGTTTACTGAAGTAGGATTGGGGAGTGGGAGAGTATCCAATTTGATGGCAAGCTGATCTTGAAAGAGGCCACGATTCTCAGGATCATACAGTTTCATGGTGTTCAGTCATTCTGATGCTGTTGACTTTCAGCTAGGGGGTCGAATGCTGATTCTAAGCTTGGAGCGGATAATGTTGTGGTCCGTCCAGCAATCTGCTCCATGCATTGCATGAGTATGGAGGACATCACCCATGTTTTGACGACAGACAATGGTGTAGTCTAGGAGATGTCACTTTTTGGAACGCAGGTGCATCCATGACGTCTTGTAAATGTCCCGCTGTTGAAAGAGGGTATTAGTGATGCACAGATCATACTCGGAGCAGAAGGTGAGTAGTCTCTGTCCATTAGCATTCATTTTCCTTGTGCCATGAAGGCCAAGGATCCCTTGCCAGGTGGTATTGTCACACCCAACAGGGGAGTTGAAGTCACCCATGAGTACGATCTTGTCCAGTTGGGAGATGTTCCAAAACGCAGTATGCAGAGAATCATAGAAGGTGTCTTTTATCTCTTCATCAGAATTGAGAGTTGGTACATAAACGCTGAGAATTGTCAGAAAACGTTTGTTTGAAAGTGGGATTTTGATTGTCATCAGGCACTTGCTGATACAGCTAGGGTACTCGATTGAGAAATCAACCCCATGCAATCGGGGCATCTTAGAGGGATGTCCTTTCCAGAAGAAGGTGTATCCACCAGCTTCTTCAGTAAGGGAACCCTCATCAGAGAAACGACAATAAATTTAATCTAAACAGCAACAACAATGACAATGATGATAATAGATTTAATCAAACAACATCAGCAAAATGGAAAGAAAACTTTGCAAGATTCTGAAGGAAATGTTCTTTTAATGAAAACCAACTCAAAAAACTAAATTGTGATGTTTTCTTTTTATAATACCAGTCCCATACTTTTTGATCAGACCTCTTACATAGCAAGTACTTATACATCCAACTATTTATACATTCATATATATATTTTAATATTTATAAAATTTATAAACTACATAAATAATGTTTGCACAACACACACCCACACATGCACACACACTCTCACTCCCCCACCCACCCCCACATGCCACAAGCAAAACAAAACAAAAACAAAATGATTTTCCAAGAGTAAACGCAAAAGGAGCAATAAAACATAAATCTACCACTAAAATAAATAAACAAATAAATAAAGATAAAATAAAAATCAAACTCCAACAAAATGGCAGAGAAACATATTCTTTCAAAAAACTTGGAAGTAGTTAACTCTAAAAAGCCAGACCCATCTTCTAATGCCAGCATCCAAATCGTTCATGTCTTAATGACAACAAACCAAAACTCATGCCATATTGGTCATCAACAAGGACTGCATTTCCCAGGTAGGAACCAGGCTGGAATCGAAAAGTCAGCTACTGGAACAAACTCCCAAAAAGATCTACTAGATAATCAGAACCATGATAATCCTAACCCTAGACCTGCAGTGACACCACCTAAAGCAAAATGCATTAAAGGGACTAGAGAGGATTATAGAGCTGTGATAGCCTTTTATATAACCCAGTTAAGCCCAAATAATAATTTCATTGTATAAACATACTCTTCATGCAAAAATTTAGCAGACAATGAAATATGAAACTGAACAGGTGCTAATAAATTAAGTCATGTATGTAAAGATATTGTAGTTATTGGTGTTTTAACTTGTAAACCGATATAGGCAAGGCAAAAGACTACAGTCACTAATGTAACATTTTACAGAAAGTTGTTAATTTCAATAAGGAATGTCATGGTGAAGAAAGTCTCAAGTTTTAAGAAGATTCAGAAGGCATAATTTTTTTTCATACAAAAATAATTTATTTTTACACTTTTAATGAATGCTGAACGAAGTGTGTAAGAAGAAATATTTTCTTGTTGTGGATTTTAATGGACATAAAACATCTGTTGAAGGCTATGCGTGTAGCGAGACATGATTTTATCTGGCAAAACTTACTATATAATTTGACTTGGGTATTTCACAGGCTGTAGGATGAATACAGATAAACAGCAGAAAAGGTTGAGCAGTGTTGAATAAGAACACTTTTAAAGAAACTCAGCCGCTGCTTACAAACATCTATCAAAAGTGAGAAGTGGTGGAGAAAATTTGCTCCCTGGATTGGATAAGGCTATGATGAATATCCATTTAAAGTCATGATGTAAAGACAAATCTAAAGAAAGAGAGATTTGACCAAATGTCTGAATAGGTGAATAGTTCACTGCCTGCAGGGTAACTTCAGAAAGTGGTTTGTCCTTAATTTAACTGGCCAAATACTGCAAGAAACACCAGACTAAATGACGCTGAAATTGATCAAATTAGCATGCAAATATCTCATGGCAGACCAACAGAAAATAGCAATGATGTAGATGAAATAGGTAACAGAAACATAGAATCTATTGTTTGAGCAGTAAATCTGAACAATAAAGAATTGAACAAAGAAATGTAGAAAATGCGGAAAACATAGATCTATCTCAAGAACACCAACATAGCTATGACATGGAATTTGAAGAGAATAATACAGAGAAGATCACAAAAGCAAAAGAAGGTCTTATAAAAGAACTCAGCAAGATTGAATTTGCTGATGTGGTTAATAGAGAACTGTTATCAAAGTTAACAAACAGTTAAAAAAATAACAGTAAAATTAAGATCTATAACATTGCTCTGAGGCAGAATTTAAAAGTAGGTATTGCTATAGAGCGCTGTACAATGTAGATAAGCCCATCTTAAATTCCATTGTTATTGCCTGCAGTACTATGATAAAAAAGAGTGGCTGAATCCCTACTTATACTCTGGTTTCATCGCTATATTTATTGCTTACTTTCACCTTACTGACAGCATCCCTATACATGGCTTGTACAGCTCTCACCAACCACTCATCTATCCCTAGCTTCCACATTGACCACCAGATAAGGGAGTGGAGGACTCTGTCAAAGGCTTTCTCCATGTTGTCAAAAGCCAGGTACAGGGGTTTATGTTTGGCTAGATATTTCTCCTGAAGTTGCCTAAGTAGGAATATAGCATTAGTTGTGCTCCTGCCTGGCACAAATCTAAACTGCATCTCATCTACACTAACTCTCTTCCTAATTAATTGAGCATTTCTGTGATCCTGGTCCATCAATTTGATGCCTCTGTAATTATTCCTGTCTAAGGCGTCAACTTCATCTTTATAGCACTTGACTATAATTCTGCTACACAAATCATTGGATATGACTCTCTCGTGGAAAAGCTGATTAACTATGGTGAAAGTTGGCATTGAGTATAGCAATGGATTCCGTGTACAGGCAGGAGTTCAAGGATCGGTTCTCAGCTCCCTCTTGTTCATAATAGTTCTCCTGGCTATAACAGAAGAATTTAAGATGGGCTGCCTTTAGGACATCCTCTATGCTGATGATCTTGTTCTTATAGCTGAATCACTACTCGAATTAGAGAAGAAATTTCAGGTGTGGAAGCAAGGTCTGGAATCTAAGGGCCTTAGAGTTAATCTAGCAAAAACCAAAGTTTTTGTAAGTAGGAGAGCAGACAAAACACAAGTCCCTTCAGGGAGATGGCCCTGCTCGAATTGTAGACAAGGTGTAGGTAGAAACTCCATAAGGTGTACCTGGTGTAAATTATGGGCACATAAGAAGTGCAGCAGTATCAGAGGAAGTTTAACAGGGAAAATAGTCTTTGTGTATGGCAGGTGTAAAGGTACAGTAAACATTAAAAATGTACAGAAAATAGACTTTGTCAAATGCCCGGGTGGATATTTAAAAGTAGTTGATAGCTTCCATTACCTAGATGACCAAATCAGCAGTGAAGGTGGATGCTCCAAGAGCATAGGTTACTGAATAAGAATAGGCCGGGAAAAGTTCAGAGAGCTTCTACCTTTATTGGTAACAAAGGGCTTCTTTCTCAGAGTGCAAGGCAGATTGTATGATGCCTGTATGTGAACAGCCATAACATGGCAGTGAAACATGGGCTATGACTGCAGAGGACATGTGTAGGCTTGAAAGAAATGAAGCTGGTATGCTTTACTGGATGTGCAATGTCAGTGTGCACATATGACAGAGTGAGAGAAAAACTGGGTATAAGAAGTAGTGTGCAAGAGAGAAGACTGCACTGGTATAGTCATGTGATGCATATGGATAAGGACAACTGTGTAAAGAAGTGCCAATCTCTAACTGTGGGGGAACCTATGGAAGAGGTAAAGTCAGGAAGGCATGAGATGAGGTGGTGAAGTATGATCTTCAGATGCTGACTGCTACGGAGGCAATGACAAATGACTATGACCTTTGGTAATTTGCTGTGCCTGAGAAGACGGTGACATGTAAAAGGCACTTGTGTCGGTGAGATGTAATAGACATTCTACAGGAATAAATGTCAAAACAAGAAAAGTTGGAAAAATCAAGAAAAAATATAAAATCAAAGATCTTATAACTCTTCCTGTGGCCAAGAAACTGTTGAAACTATACACAGCTACAGGTTAGAAGGCATGATAAAAGAAGCAAATTCTATCATCAAAACAAAATATTCAAAACCAATGCTAAGATGTTTTATAGGAAAATTGGCAAAAATAAACATGGGTAAAAGAACCATCCACAATTGAGGCAGTGGAAGAGTTTTGGAAGAAGATATGAAGCAATGGAAAATAGTTTAATGCTGAAGTCAACTGGATAGAAGGATCAATCTACTTACTGCCAAAAATTCATGATAGAAAACCCGCAGAATTAATGACCAATAATGTCTTAATACTAGTTACAATATACAAATGGTACATACATCTTTTCTAAACAATCGTAATGGAGTTCTATATTTAAGAGATGAGGAATTATGTACTCATCTTGTTTGTTGTTAACAAGTTTCGGCTGATATACCCTCCAGCCTTCATCAGGTATCTTGGGGAAATTTTGAACCTGGGTTCTCATTCTTAAGGTATTTTTCGATGTTGTTGTTGTTGTTGTTATTATTATTATTATTATCATTATTATTATTATTATTATTCAGGTCTCTGCTTGGGATCGAACTTGGAATCTTGGGGTGAGTAGCCCGTGCTCTTAACCACTACGTCACAGGCATATGACGTAGTGGTTAAGAGTGTGGGCTACTAACCCCAAGATTCCAAGTTCGATTCCAGGCAGTGACCTGAATAATAATAATAATAATAATAATAATAATAAAGAGAAAACTATCCCAATTCCCAAATCCATGGAAACGGCAAAACTACAGACCTATAACCTGTCTCCCTACAATCTACAAAGCCTTTACAGAGATTGAGTAAGCACCTGGAAGAAAACAACCTGTTTCCAGAAGAGCTGAAAGGATGCTGCAAGGGCTCATACGGCTGTAGAGATCAATTAATGATCAATAAAGCCATAACTGAAGACAGCCGCAGAAAGAAGAAAGGCCTCAGTATGGCCTGGATTAACTACCGAAAGGCTTTTGATAGTGTTCCCCACATGTGGATCCTCGAAACACTAGCCATAAACAAGGTAGCACCAATAATTATAAAATACATAAGACACTCTATGAATAAATGGGAGACAGTGCTACAGCTCCAAACAAAAGAGGGACACGTGAAAACCAAAGCCATCCCCATTAGAAGAGGAATAATCCAGGGAGACACGCTCTCTCCCCTCCTGTTCTGCTGGGCACTGACACCTTTATCTGGCATGCTAAATGGAACTGGATGCGGATACAAATGCTACGGCAAAACAATCAGTCACCTTTTATATATGGATGACCTAAAACTATACACTACAAATGATAAACAGCTGGAAACACTACTACAGACAGTACATGGATTTACCAAAGAAATAGACATGAAATTTGGATTAGAAAAAATGTGCCAAAGCAACTCTGAAAAGAGGAAAACTAGTTAAGAGTAGCAACATCACACTAGATAAAGCCAATGAAATAAGAGAATTAGACCAAAGCCAGACATACAAATATTTAGGAATCAATGAACTAGATAGGATACAACACACAAATCAAAGAGAAAATAAAGAAAGAATACTATAGACGAGTTAGATCAATACTGAAAACAGAGCTCAATGCTAAAAACAAGATAATAGGTA
>NC_068989.1:31037137-31038142 GCF_001194135.2 Octopus bimaculoides | reverse complement strand
TATTATCTCTGGCTGCCCAGTCCTGGCTAAGAAGGAATATATTCACAGACATGACAGAGCTGGGACCTACATACACTGGAAGCTATGCCAACACTATGGAATAACAACAGAAAAAAGATGGTATAGGCACATGCCAGAAAAGGTCACAGAAAATGAGAAAGCAACCATACTCTGGGATATGCCAATGCACACAGATAGAGAAATTAAGGCCAATAGGCCAGATATAATTGTCAGAGATCATGAAGAAACAAAAATGCTTTCCAATTGATGTATCAATACCAGCAGATGACAATGTTTCTCTAAAAGAAATGGAGAAACTTTCAAAATACGAAGACCTGGACATAGAGGTAACTCGAATGTAGAATCTAAAAACAAAAACAATTCCTATCATAGTAGGTGCCTTAGGTATAATAAAAAAATATTCAGACAAATACATAACAAAAACACCAGGACTTATAAATATTTATAACATAGAGAAAATTGCACTTCTGGGCACTGCACACATCCTATGCAAAACACTTTCAATACAGTAACCATAAGAGCATCACAGCAAACCACAGCACATACCCAAGGCATACAGAGCTGCACTCAGTAGTAAAGTGAAAGCACGTTATAAAAATAAAACTACTGAATAATAATAATAATAATAATAATAATAACAATTCTCTGCAGTGAACTTTGTCAGTTAGAGAACATGGATATTTGAATTTAAATAAACCGGGTTTGTGATTAATCTTCATATTTTGTATCCTTTCATTTGTCCTGCTTGCTTATGTTCTGGCGTTTGCTGAATTTTCTTGAGAACAATCTTTTCTTAGTGGTAAGACCATAGGGGGTCTACTTGTAGCATAATGGATGTCCACATAGTGGTATCCCTCTTATATGTATGTAATATAATTTTTCTGAATCTTCAGATGTTTCAATATGCTAGGCCACTGGTTTTAAATTGATATTAATCAAATTAATATTCAATTTTTCACCCTTATTATCTTAAATTTATTCATA
>NC_068989.1:31030049-31033039 GCF_001194135.2 Octopus bimaculoides | reverse complement strand
TCTCTCTCTCTCTTGCCTTCACGCGCGTACGCACAGATTTGACTTCGCCATGTCAACAAACTTCAAAATTCGTAAAAGTTTATCGATTTTTACAGCTATACGCGGGTGCCTCTGAGAGAAAAAATTGGCCAAAATGCACATAAGGTCATTCTGAATCTCCTCCAATTTTAATTGGAGCGACATGCGTGCTAGTTTGTGGACGTGCATAAACTACATTCACGTACACACACACACAAACATCCTCTCTTTTATATATATACAGATTAGGAGGAAAGTGATGAATGCTACAATTGGAGTTTAAATTAAATAGAAGCCATAATAAACCACAAAAAAATCCTAAAGAATGATAAATTAAGTGTATGATAAATCACGTATGTAAGTGGAAAGAAGAAGGGAAATAATCAGTGAATTTGCATTTAGACTGAATGTTTATGTTTGAATCCTCGTAAATAACGTGTAGCAATAAAGTTGCTTATAATGTGAATTGCTAACATGGGTAACTTATAATAGCGTATCAAAGTAATTACAGTAATTAACCTAAGTAAATGGCAATGCATATTATTACATAGTAATAAAAGATTAAATTATGTGAAGAAATAGATTTGCAATAAATACATATTTAAGTGCGTATTTAAATACATATTTAAACTAAATCAGAATTATCCGTCAGAAATAACGTGCATCCTTGTATATGACATAAAGGTATATTAATAAAAGCAGAACTCAATATTAGACAGAATATAAAAGTTAAGTACGAGTAGAAGGAGAATATCTTAAAATATAAGTATAGAATAATTTAAAACTAGATTTGAGAGAGATGTATGAAGGGAAGTAATCATGTATTTTAATTTATTATATTACTTATGAAAACCAGATCGTTAATATATATGTAAATATATACGTAAGCTATATAAGTGATCAAAAAACTTAATCCACTTACGCGTTATATAATTCCTAAAGTATTACTGTTCTTGGAGTAGAACAATCTGTACTAACTTGAGAAGGATAGTGTGTAGGACCAGCTAGTATCGGAAAATAGTTATAATTATTATTATTGATGATATTATTATTATTATTATTATTATTTAGGAGTTGGATATTTGTGATAATAAGACATAATAAAAAGAACCCTATATGTATAGATAATTAGAACAGATTTGTTAGACAAACTAAAAGTAATATTAATGTTAAATTGATATTAAAGTTATGGTGGTGTCTCTACAATGCAGAAGTGCTGCGTTAACATATATGGATACTAAGGTGGGAAATGAACTGAAAATATATAAAGTTATAATTAACTTAAATATATTTGAGTATTAGTATAAGACCAAAGGAAGAAAAAAATAATAAGCAATAATAAAAATTAAAAAATGTGATAAGAATAAAAGCCTTATCTAGCAACAATGATAAGTTAGAGGAATAGTCCAAAGGGGTTAAATGCAAGTAATTAGAAAAATTGTATTACCTAAATTAAATTAAATTTAAAGTAGAGAAAGTGTACATAACATATATGATGTGATGGTTAACTAGTGTGAATGGAGGTAGATACGAACCCAAACACTAATTTTGTCCCTAGTGAGACCTGCCTTATTATGGGTGAACCAGAGTGCTTTATTAAGTATTCTGGGGTTTATTGACTAATAGAAATTAGAAATGTCGAACTGTATGAATTTAGTATTACTTTTATCTTTAATGGAACTAAACCATTCTATTACCTGTGATGAATTAGACCATAATCTTAGTTTTAATTTATCCACTATTGTAGGTATGTATTTATCTAGAATGTTTTTGCTAAGCACACCTATGTCTGGTCTAGAGGGACAAATTAGACGTAGAGTAGGGTTAGTCCAAAAATTTTTTTTGTGGTTCTTAAGAACAAAACGGACCTGTTTAGGGTCCAAAGGTTCTGTTCTATTTTGTAGGTTGAATTTGTTCATAATTTGTTTGGCTTCCAGGCTGGCTTTCCAGAGTACATTTTTATTGGTAATCTTAAAATTCTTTTCTATTTCTTTTTTAAGTAATTCCATGTAGTATTCCTTAAAAATTTTATATAGATTTCCTGTTTTGTCTGACTATACTAACATTCCATTGATTCTATTAATTTCTTTGGTGATGCTGTGGAGGTACCTTAGATGACTGTTCTTTATTGGTGATCAGTGAAATTTAATATTCTTCACTATAGACCAAAGGTCTTCTTCAAACTTATCCAATCTCGGGTTAGACAGAGGGTTGTTTCTAGATTTAAATAGTCTCTTAAAATCCAAATTTTCATCTTTTTTGTTTGGTATCACGTCTTTAATATCATAGAAATAAGTTTTCCATCTCATTCGGTTGATGAAAGAATTTGTCTTGCTTATAAGTTGTTTAATGTAAGTATTCCTTGGTGGAATAGGAATATCTTTAAGAGATGCGTTGATGTTAAACAGTTCCATTTTTGGTTACTATTAAATTAGCAGGCTATATGATAGTCTGTATCAATATATTTATTTATGCATGTATCTATATAAGCTTAGTTGAAAAACTTCGATAAGGTAAATATATTAATAGTTACCAGGGTAGCAAAATTCACAGAGAAACTGGGATATTATACCTAGTTAAGAGGTAGAAATTCCATGTTAAGGTGATGTATTTTGAGTTGATCATCATCATCATCATCATCATCATCATCATTTAACATCTGCTTTCCATGCTAGCATGGGTTGGACGATTTGACTGAGGACTGGCAAGCCAGAAGGCTCCAATCTGATCTGGCAGAGTTTCTACAGTTGGATGCCCTTCCTAACGCCAACCACTCCGAGAGTGTAGTGGATGCTTTTACGTGCCACCGGCACGAGGGCCAGTCACGCGGTACTGGCAACGGCCACGCTCAAAAAGGTGTTTTTTACGTGCCACCTATACGGGAGCCAGTCTAGCAGTACTGACAACGACCTAGCTCGAATGATTTTCTAACATGCCACCAGTACAAGTGCTAGAAGGCAACGCTGGTAACA
>NC_068989.1:31027591-31029768 GCF_001194135.2 Octopus bimaculoides | reverse complement strand
TCCAAAATCACTTGCCTCAACAGGTCTTTGCAAGGAGGGTTTTTAGTGTCCAATGAAGTAAAGATACGGATTAGTGAGCTGGCTACACTTCTGGCAGAGATCACAGATTATGCTCACACTTGCCTTGCCAGGTCTTCTCACGTACTGCATATTTCCAAAGGTCCCAGTCACTGGTCATTGCCTCGATGAGGCCTAAAGTTTGAAGATCGTGCTTCACCACCTCATCCCAGGTCTTCCTGGGTCTACCTCTTCTACAGGTTCCCTCAACTGCTAGGGTGTGGCACTTTTTCACACAGCTATCCTCATCCATTCTTGCCACGTCCATACCAGTGCAATCGTCTTTCTTGCACACTACAACTAATGCTTCTTAGGCCTAACTTTTCTCTCAAGGTACTTACACTCTGTCGAGTATGCACACTTATATTACACATCCATCGGAGCAAACTGGCTTTGTTTTTTGCAAGTTTACGCATGTCCTCAGCAGTCACGGCCCATGTTTCACTGCCATGTAGCATGGCTGTTCGTACACATGCGTCATACAGTCTGCCTTTTACTCTGAGTGAGAGGCCCTTTGTCACCAGCAGAGGTAAGAGCTCTCTAAACTTTGCCCAGGCTCTTCTTATACTAGCAGCTACACTTTCAGCGCACCCTCCCCCGCTACAAACTTGGTCACCTAGGTAGTGGAAGCTATTAACTACTTCTAGTGTTTCACCCTGGAGTGTGGTAAAGGTTGTTTTCTGCACATTCTCAGTGTTTATTGCTCCTGAGCATCTGCCACATACAAAAACTATCTTGCTAGTTAGCAATCCTTTGATATTGCTGCACTTCTTATGTGTCCATAGCTTACATTGGGTACATCTTATAGAGTTTCTACCTATGCCTTTTCTACAGATCGAGCAGGGTCATCTACTTGAAGGGGTTTGTGTGTTGTCTACCTTCCTACTTATTAGGACTTTGGTTTTAGCCAGGTTGACTCTAAGTCTCTTGAATTCTAGTCCTTGCTTCCACACCTGAAACTTCTCCTCTAGTTCTGATAGTGACTCAGCAATTACGGCAAGGTCATCAGCATAGAGGAGCTCCCAGGGGCATCCCGTCTTGAATTCCTATGTTATTGCCTGCAGGACTATGATAAATAGGAGGGGGCTGATGACTGAACATTGGTAGACCCCTATCTCTACCTGGAATTCTTCACTGTACTCGTTGCCAACCCTCACCTTACTGACAGCGTCCCTGTACATGGCTTGCACAGCTCTCACTAAGCACTCATCTATCCCAAGTTTCCTCATTGACCACCAGGTAAGGGATCAGGGGACCCTGTCAAAGGCTTTCTCCATGTCAATGAAAGCCAGGTACAGAGATTTATCTTTGGCTAGGTATTTCTCCTGCAGCTGTCTTACCAGAAATATAGTATCAGTAGTGCTTTTTCCTGGAACAAACTGCATCTCATCTAAACTGACTCTCTCCCTAATTCGTTGGGCTATGACCTTCTCCATGACCTTCATTACCTGCTCAAATGGAGCAAAATGCATATAATAAAAAAGTTCCTTTAATTCTGACACATGTTTCGAAAATTCCATGTACTCTATTCCAAAGGAATAAAAGATGTTTTTATAAATGTAATTTTCTCTTCAGGGAATCATTCTTTGAATGCAAGAACTTTACTGAATGTGAAGATTACGTATTTGGAAGAACGCTACGTAGCTAAGTTTTTAAAAACCGTTAGATGTTAGAACGCTAGGATACAGGATGTAGTATTAGGAGGAAAGTGATGAATGCTACAATTGGAGTTTAAATTAAATAGAAGCCATAATAAACCACAAAAAAAATTCCTAAAGAATGATAAATTAAGTGTATGATAAATGACGTATGTAAGTGGAAAGGAAAAGGGAAATAATCAGTGAATTTGCATTTAGACTGAATGTTTACGTGTAGCAATAACGTTGCTTATAATGTGAATTGCTAATACATATATATATATATATATATATATAAAATAGAAATAATACATTTCTAAATCTCTCAGAGATTTATGCAGTAGTGATACGATAAAGTAGTTGTATGCTGTCAACTTAGTGTAACACTCACATGAAGGGAATAATGCTGCTGCTGTTTGGCCCTGTGAGGCTGCACCGCGTCCTGTCGGCCTTGACATGTTTCTTGTGTCCTTGTGTTTACAA
>NC_068989.1:31014975-31022296 GCF_001194135.2 Octopus bimaculoides | reverse complement strand
CAGTGCTGCTGGACTGACTCCTGTGCAGGTGGCATGTAAAAAACACCATTTGAGCGTGGCCGTTGCCAGTACCCCCAGACTAGCCCTCGTGCCGGTGGCACATAAAAGCACCCACTACACTCTCAGAGTGGTTGGCGTTAGGAAGGGCATCTAGCTGTAGAAACTCTACAAGATCAGATTGGAGCCTGGTGCAGCCATCTGGTTCGCCAGTCCTCAGTCAAATTGTCCAACCCATACTAGCATGGAAAGTGGACGTTAAACAATGATGATGATGATGATGATGAACAACAACATAGAAATATACCTTAGGAATGAGAACCCAGGTTCGAAATTTCCCCAAGACAGCTGATGAAGGCTGGAGGGTATATCAGCCGAAACATTGTGTTAACAACAAACAAGATGAGGACAAATATCTGTCAAATGTAAATAATGTACAATCGTAATGGGATAAGTATTAACATCATATAAGGCATCTTTCAAGATGACTCGCTCTCCCCATCATTTACCAAGGGGGAGGGGCGCTGCTAAGAACTGTCAAAGAGTTTAGCAATGGCATTAGTATGGATTTAAATACTAAGTTTTATTAAATCAAATCAACCAAAATCGGAGTTTTGTTAAATTAACCCTACTAATTTACCAAAATATGCTAATGACAGAAATAACTTTTGTTCTCATTTAAATATTTGTTTTCTTATGCTGCAAAGGTTTTTTTCTTTTTTAATGGCTTGGTGAGAAAAAAGGCAGAACCTTTGACTTTTGTTAGAACTTTTAAGACTGGTGGGAGGAAGTGAGGAAATTATCTTTAGATCAGTGACGTAGACTGAATGTTTGCAACAGAAAGCATACAGCTAAAGGGACACAGGACCAGGCAATGAATCAAGAGAAATTCGTCATTTATTCAATACAACCACATACCTTATCAACAACTTTTGGTTTCAGAGGTCTTGCATGGACTGGTGGATTTAAAAGAACGGGTGATCTTTTACCAGAATTTGGCAGGATCTATTTGAAAAATGACAAATAGGATAAATATATAAATACCTCAATCAAATAGTAACTTAGAGTAAGAAACAACTGTAACTCAGTATATAATAATATATTCAAATAAAGTTGATGTTTATCCCAAGTTAAGCCTGATCAAAAGTATTCAACTATGACCATCTTGTCTCTTTTTTTTTTTTTTTTTCAGAAATAGTATATCCTTTTTGAGATAGTACAAGGCTTTAGAGAAATTTAGCTGCTATTTCTATCAGGCGAAGTAACTACATAGAGGATCCTTTACTAATTTCTTTCAAATAATATTATTATTGTTTCACCTAAAGTTAGCCCTGATCAAGCAAACCTATAATTAGAAATTTCAGCCTTGACCAAATTGCATTTTGTTTTAGAGATTGTAGGCTGTAAAATGCAATAAAAATCTTGAAAGTCATTATATATACTTTGAATCAGTTCTTATTTGATGTTAATGCTCTCCTAGTTGAGTTGGAGGACTACATCTTGCTTGTATGTTTCAATTTTGGTTTCTATAGCTGAATGCCTTCTGTAAACATTGTGTAGAGAGCAGTGGATGAATTTTATAGTGGTGCCAATAGTAGAAGTTGTCATACCCTTGGCAACACTAAATACCCACTTGACCCTGTGATAACTGTTCAATTTAGTGAGAGGAAGAGAGAATGAAGAGAGGAAAAAGTGATAATGGACCAGGTTGAGTGGGTGAGTAGAGTGAGCACCTGATGGGAAAAAACAGAATATTTGGGATGTGATGGTGAGAGCAACATGCTTGCCATTCTGAGAAAGATGAAATGATGCATGGTAATAGAAAAGAGTGATACATCATAACAATAGAGAATGATGGATGTCAACAACAAATGGTTTGAGAGTGGGGTGATGGCTTGTAGTACAGAAAGGGTGATAGTGGGAGTATATCAGATACAACAAACTCGATGCTATCTCATTATTTAGGCATCCTATAGGAAAGACAGAATGTATTGAATGATGGTTAAGCACAGAAAGGTCCAATATTATCCTTTGGTGCAGTGAATAGAAGAAAGTGTGCTTGCCAAACAGATCTAATACCTGTGTAACTGGGGAAGTTACACAGGTGGTATAGTAAAAGAATAAACCAAACTGACTAATACCACCTGTGTAACTACCCCAGCATAGTAAAAGAATAAATCAAACTGACTACCTTTTTGCCTACCCCAGATAAGACTATTACTAACTATTAGCAGATAATGTATCATACTATGAATTACTATTAAATAACAGTTATTGTGTTGGCATAAGAATTCAGTGCTAAAAGGTACAAAAACACTTACCTGTTCTGGATAGACATTTTCTAAATACCATTTGAAGGAATGGCACTCTAAAAATTTTCTCAGAGATAGTCTTTCAGAAATGTCTCCATAGTTTACATTGTTGCGGGCTCCAGGATTAGTCTTGAAGAAGAATTTCTTTTGGAAATATTATAATAAAAACATTAATAACAAGAATAACACTAATTGAAGCTTTCCAAATATTTAACTTTATCCTTTGTGTTTCACTTTCATGATATTTCAATTGCTTTTATCTCTAACCATTGTCAAGTTCCCATTTCTAAATATGTACAGGGTGGGCCAGAATTCCTGACTCACTTATTAGTTATATTTTTTAATTTGCTAATTTTATTGTTATTGTAATATTTTATTTCTTAATCTGTTTAACAGGTTTTTAAAATATTTTACAGAATTTGATTAACCCCATGGCACATCCTTTGCTAAGCTTGGAGTAATGTGTTCAATGTGTGAGATTATATGCTAAAACGGACATCACTGAAGTCTGCAGAGTAATGGAAGCAACTTATAGGGCACTGGCATTTACGAGAAAGACTGTTGCTAGGATTAATAAGTTATTTGGATGAAACAGGTAGTATTGTGGACCCAAAAAGACCAGGATGACCAAGATCTGTTCGAACAAATGAAAATAAAGAGAACCCAGTTAGACAATTCTTCACAAAAATCCAAGTCATCAAGATGTTTATCAGATCTTCTGAATATTTCAAGGACTTCTTTAAGATGTTTGCTCCATGATATGAAACTGTATCCTTATATCCTTTGTTTGATTCATGGATTAATGGAAGATGATCCAGATCATCGTTTGCAGTTTGCAGAAGAATGGCTGGACAAGTTGAATGATGACCCAACATTGGAAGAACATGCCTGGACTGATGAGTCAAAATTTTATGTTTCAGGGAGTGTTGTTCAGCATAACTGTGTGTACTGGAGACAAGAAAATCTTCAAATTATAACTGAGTATGACCACAAGAGTTCTAGCATTTTGGTGTGGGCAGGTGTGAGTTACAACGGACTCATGGAGCCATTCTTTATAGCGTAAATGGGGTCACATATCTGAAACTTTTACAAAACCAAGTTCTCCCTAAGTTAAAGGAACAAAAAAACTTTGTAGAATTATGGTGGCAGCAGGATGGTGCTCCCCCACATCATTCACTGGCTGAACAAAATTGATTGTTGGATTGGAAGGTGAGGGCCTGTGGAGTGGCTGCTTCGCTCACCTGATTTAACACCACCAGTCTTTTCTTGTGGGGTTATCTGAAAGACCGTGTCTATTGTCAGAAGATTAACAGTCTTGAACATCTTAAACAAGTTATTATCCAAGAATGTAAAACAATCCTGGTAGACATGTGTTGTAAAGCATGTCAAAATGTTTCAATATAGATATAAGCCTGTCTTGCAGCAGAAGCCCAGTTGACCATGAAATGGAAAACTGATTTAACTAAACAGTGCATTCATTAACTTTGTACATTTGTGTGCTTACATGCATATTAATAAATATAACTAACAAGTGAGTCATGAATTCTGATCCACCTTGTACATTGTCTTAGGCCTCATCTGAAGGTTCTTGGTTTAAATTCAGCCCAAACATTATGCTTATTCAGGAATAAGATGTATGACAACACACAAAATTGAAGCAATGAAATTTTTGTAAAAACACACACACACAAGATGAAATCAACAGTCGGGCATATTTTACTAACTTCTCTCAAAAGTTTAAACTAAAAATAATAGTTTCTAATTTAGGTACTAGGCCAGTCATTCTGAAATGACGGAGTTAGTCGATACCATCAACTCTAGTACTCAATTGGTTGGTTCTTTACTTTTCCCACATTTGGAAGGAAGGTAGGTAAAATTGTTTGAAATCTATCGGAGAAAACTGTTTGAGGAATTAGCTGGGCAATTACACCTAACATTGGTACTTAATGCTGACAAAAGCAAGGTCTTTTGGGGTCGAAATCTGGGATCAACCTGTTGAACATAATGATAATGCAGAGTGGTTGAATGAAATCCAAGATAGGTTAAGAAATATATACAAGATCAAGACAACATAAAAATAAATACAGAATGAGTAAAATACCAAATTAGACAAGCCCAGAGCCATGTGATGTCCAAGAATAGTGGATGAAAAAGGTGAATGGACTCCATGAATGGATAGCAGAACAGTTGGATAAGTGCTTGCAGGAAGGCTCAGTGCCCAGCTGAATGACAAAGGGAAATGCATTGGTATGTGTCAAGGACCTTCAAAAGGATAACATTGTATCTAACTTTTGACTAATAGTGTATCTTCCACTAATGTGGAAACTACTGTCAGGTGTTTTGGCCAGTAAATTATATTGATACTTTAAAAAAAAATGGGCTGCTATTGACTGAACAGAAAGATTGTCAAAAGAAGAGCTGGGGAACGAAAGATCAGCTAATTGACAAGCTAATCAGCAGAGAAGAATACAAATTTGAGATGGCATAGATTGATTATCATAAAGCATATGATATTATGGGCACACTCTTGAATAACAAGAAGTATGGAAATGTATGGAATAGCAGAAAACAGGGAAAACTTTATATGGAACAGTATGAAATGTTGCCGAACTGAAATGACTGCAGGGAATCAGATGTTTGGATAAGTGAAAATGAAGAGAGGAATCTTCCAGGGCGACAATGTATCCCCACTCATCTTTGTGCTGGGGAAGTGGTAAAAGAAAAACTAATCACCTGCTGTTTATGGATGATTTGAAGTTGTTCACAAATTGTGAGGCAGAATTGGACAGTCTAGTCCATTCTGTGCAGATTTTCTCAAATGATATCAAGATGGAGTTTGGACTTTTAAAATGTGCTGTGATGGTGATGAGATGTAGAAAGTTTGTCTGAAAAGAAGATATATGTATGCTAAGTGGTGAAATGATGAAGGCAATTGAGCCTGAATCTGGATATAAATACCTGGGAATACTTGAGGCAGATGGAATTAAGCATGAGAACATGAAATAAAAAAAACGAAGAAAGAGCATCTGTGGTGATTGAAAAAGACATTGGATTCAAAGTTGAATGTCAGAAACATAATTTCAGCAATAAACTTGCTTGCAGTTGCAGTGGTTTGGTACGGAGTTGGAATTCTGAAGTGGACATAAGATGAGCTAAAGGAATTGGATAGGAAGACAAGAAAGCCCCACATGCAGACATTGACTACCTGTATGTGAAGACAGCAAATGAAGGAAGGGGACTGATAAGTATGAAAGACTGTGTGCATATTGAACATGAGAACTTGCTGAGATATCTAACTCAAAGTGAGGAAACTTTGTTAGTAACAGTTTGAGATGAAGTCATATTGAAAGCAGGTAAAAACTATGCAACAAGGGACTACACAATCAATTCCATGTAGCTACAACTGAAGTTGCTGGAGAACATAGGTGGGATTAGTTAAAGAAAGGAATACTTAAAAATGAGAGTGTGTGACCACTATACTTGCAGTACAAGACAAAATTCTGGCCACAAATTGGAGGGTCAACCTTAGAAATGAGCCAGTATTTCTACTGTGCTGAATTTGTAATAGTTTTGATGAAATCATTGTCCACACTGTGACTGAATGCCCTTGACCTGCCCCACACAATTATAAATTGTGATGACATGATGAGCTAGCAAAAGTGCTGTATTGGAAACCATGTGAAAAGTAGGGGTTAGAAAGAGGCAAGACGTGGTATGAACACAAACCACAGCAAGTAGCTGAGTTTGAGACCTGAGGGAGATCCCAGTCCAAGTGCTTGAGCACAACAAGCTGGACCTAGTGGTGGTGAACAAGGTGAACTACATGTGCATTATAAGTGATGTTGCTTACCCCATTTGGCCCACAAATAGTTAAGGAAGGCAAAATAATAGACATACAATTCTCTTAAATGTGAGATAGCTCAAATGTGGAAAATGAAAAAGGTGAAGATAGTGTCAATTATTGTTGGGACCTTGGGGACAGTATCAGAAGGTGTTGAGGAAATGGGAATAGAGTGTCTGGTAGAGCTGTTGCAAAAAGTTTGCTTCCTTGGCACAGTCAGAATCATCAGAAAAGTATTAGATAGTTGAAAAGTACAGATAGCAAAGTATTGTAGGCTGCAGGTAGCTAGCCCACTACTAATGCAAGACTCCAGGAGTTCCAACAAAACCTGAATTAAAATAATGATAATAATAATAACAACACTCCATGACCACAATATTGATTTGTTTGTTCCATCTACGCCATGTGTGCTGGTTCCTTGCTGGATAATGACAGGCTGGAGTCGGACCAGTACCTCTGAGCCTGCTAGGTGTAACACTATCACCAACAAGGGCTTCAGTTTCATTACCACCAGTATTCACAATATTGTGTTTTTTCACTGCCACTGATATGACGTAGCGATTATCAGGTTGCGCAGTTACCAGTGTTTTTATTGTGACACCATCACTAGATGTGTCATCAATCAGAGTATCGGGAGATTCCAACCGCTTCCTTTCATTATTATCATCATGACCAATATTATTATTTTAATTTTTTGACTACTATTTGTCATTGTTAATATTTCCTCTGATCCAATATGAGTTTTGACTAAATTATTATTATTATCATTATTACCACCATAACCATTATTACCATCATTATCATTATTTCCGGTGAAAAACTAGAGGTAGTCGATAGCTTCCGCTATCTGGGCGACCAAGTTAGTAGTGGGGGTGGGTGCGCTGAAAGTGTAGCTGCTAGAATAAGAATAGCCTGGGCAAAGTTTAGAGAGCTCTTACCCCTGCTGGCGACAAAGGGACTCTCACTCAGAGTAAAAGGCAGACTGTATGACGCATGCGTACGAACAACCATGCTACATGGCAGTGAAACATGGGCTGTAACTGCTGAGGACATACGTAAGCTCGCAAGGAATGAAGCCAGTATGCTCCGTTGGATGTGTAATGTCAATGTGAATACCCGTCAGAGTGTAAGTATCTTGAGAGAAAAGCTGAACATTAGAAGCATCAGTTGT
>NC_068989.1:31002888-31008571 GCF_001194135.2 Octopus bimaculoides | reverse complement strand
TTACAAAAGACACAGACACATTGAAAGACACGCATGCGTAGACACATACAATAGGAATACAAAATACAAAATGGCTGATATTTAGCAAGGTGAGACACACATAAGAAGGAAGGAAACAAAGGACCACTGATGAGGTCACAGAAGTGTGACGAAAGAACTCTGGCCGAAATAAGATTAAGATTAATGTAATATAAAGCTGAAGCAAATTAACACCAAATATACAGTGCGTGTGTTTTTATTGGCTAAACTGGCAATATGACCATCCCCAAGTACAACAACATCTGTTTCAACACACGATTTTACATCAAAAATCTTGCAAAACAAATATATATATATATATAATTATTAATAAATTTCAGGGTAGCAAAAAAAATTTAGAAATTTTTTGCTACCAGTGGTCTAGCGAGAAGAAAAAACTAGTCAATAGATTATGTATCATTCATATAAATACAGTGTAGTTTAAACACAAGAGATGGCCATAATAGGACATTTAACCTGCTAGAAGGAGTAGTTAAATTCCAAACCACTATTAGGGTATTTTCGAAAGGGAATGAAAAATAAAAATATTTACCATCTATTTCCTGTACCATGGTTTCAAGCTAACTTCAGCAAATGAAATAATTTGCTAAGCGCAGCTATCATCAGCAGGAAAGCCAAGATTAACATATAAATATGAGGCAATACAGAACATGTCTTGTGCTTACTTGTTGTAATTTTTCAAATCCACCGCACAAGCGCAGTTTTCTTATCGGCAGCAAATACAAAAATGCTGATTTTCTTAAAAAAATTAGCCAAGAAATCATTATATCATTATTAATAAATTTCAGGGTAGCAAAAAAAATTTATATGTTAATCTTGGCTTTCCTGCTGATGATAATTAGACCTAGGAACTTATTTTATTTGCTGAAGATAGCTTGAAACCATGGTACAGGAAATTGATGATAAATGTTTTTATTTTTCATTCCCTTTCGAAATTACCCTAATAGTGGTTTGGAATTTAACTACTCCTTCTAGCAGGTTAGATGTCCTATTATAGCCATCTCATATGTGTTTAAATGTACACTGTATTTATATATACATACATACATACATATATATATATTGAATTTTTGAATTTTTTTTTCCTTTGTACTGTGCATGATACCACTAACACTGATTCTGAGGAAAACAAAGGCTGGGTATGTATTCAAAAGCTGCCAAGAAAAAGTCAACCACTTGTTAGTCATGGATGACCTCAAACTTTATAGTAAAGATGAATCCCAAATCAGTTCCCTAGTTGATATGGTGTATACTTTCAGTGCTGATACCAGAATGGAGTTTGGATTGAAAAAGTGTGGTGTGTTAGTGTTGAAGAGAGGCAAAATCAAATGTATGGATGGGCTAGCGATACCGTAAAGGGAGGTTGTGAAGTAGATAGAAAAGATGGGCTATAAGTACTTGGGGATATTGGAAATGGAGAAAGAAATAACAGAAAAATTTAAGGTGGAGTACTTGTGCAGACTGAGACTGATTCTCAAGTTGAAATTAAATGGACGGAATAAGATTGAAGCTATCAACACCTGGGCAGTTTCACTCCTTAGATATGGAGCAGGGGTAATTACATGGACAGTAGACAAACTAAACAACTTAGACAGAAAGACAAGGAAGTTGCTGACCAGATATGAGATACTCCACCCAAAAAGTGACACAAACAGATTGTATATACCAAGAAAAAGAGGGGGAAGAGGACTGATTAGATGCAAACACAGTGTTAGAGCAGAAGAAAATAACATAGCATGGTATGTAAAGAATGCCACAGAACCACTATTATTGGAAGTAAGAAGATCAAGCTTGCATAGAATGGAAGATTGCAAAGATAAAGCACTGTACAAGCACTTGAGAATGAATGAAACTGAAAATAGGTAGATAAAGAAATAAATGCATAGACAATTTCATAGGGATGTTGAAGATAAGATAGACAGAGAAAAAAGATGGCTATGGATGACTAAAAGTGATTTAAAACTGGAAACGGAGGCTCTAATCTGTGCTGCTCAAGAGTAAGCACTAAGAATGAATTACATCAAATACAGAATAGACAACACATCAGAAAGTGATAAGTGCAGAATTTGTGAACAAAATGGTGAAACCATATGGCATATTACCAGTCAATGTACGCCACTAGCCCAAGAAGAATATAAGAAACGTCGTGACTATATAGCAAGGATTGTCCATTGAACACTTTGCAACAAGTATGGACTTGACAGAGCAAAAAGTGGTACGAACATAAACCCAAAGGCATCATCAAAAATAATAATGCAAAGATCCTATGGGATTTTATGATTCAGTGTGACCATGAGATAGAGAATAGGAAGCCAGATTTAGTGTTAATTGAGAAAGAAAGCAAACAATGCTAGATCATAGATATAGCATGCCCAGCTGACAACAAGGTATGCGATAAGGAAGAAAGAAAAGTCGATAGATATGACAGGTTAGTTTGGGAGGTTAAGCAGTTGTGGTCAATGAAAAAGGTGGTAGTAGTATCAATAATTGTCGGAGCCCTGAGGAGTACATGGAACAAATAGGGGCTGCAATAAGGGTGGAACACTTGCAAAATACAGTACTATTGGAACCACTTGAATATTCCAGATGGTGCTTGAAGGAAGATTTTAATTGCTCTTTGTAGCATGGTTGCTTGACTGGCTAGAAATTGTAGTCAAATCTGTAACTAGCTTCTATGATGCGGTATTGACTTTTAGTGGAAGTTATGGAAACATTGTACATTTTACAAATGCTTTACTAAGAATTGAAAAAAAAAAAAAAAGAGTTGATAGTTTTTCATGAAGTGAGGAAAGATAATTGCTATGTTCTAGAAGAATACAGATCACAACAGCTTTTGAAAACTGTGATAAACTCCATAGAAGTTTGAAACCTTCAGGTAACAGCTTTGTTCAAAAGAGAGAAAAAAAACCCAACAAAATATGCCACACATTATCTCTTTAAATTAGAAATGCTTACAATATAGTCATCCAGCCAAACATGAGCAACACGTAATGAATTCTTCAGCATGCTGTCTTCTCCTCTTGGAGAAGAATAAGGGCGACGATTTCGGAAAACATGTCCAACTCGGGAACATGGAATTATTTCAAGATGACCACCACACATCCATATCTGAGAAAAAAATATATAAAAATGAAACTGAATTTGAGACTGCCCTAACTTCTATCATATAAATTCCTTGTATTAAAGAGATCTAAATTAAAACTTTCCTTCAAAATTTCATGTTAATTTATGTACCAAACACCAGCTTTATAATGATAAATTCTTTATCTTTAAAACAAATTAAAGCAAAGTTAGTGAAGTTTAACAGAAATATAACAAAAGGATTAAAGAAAGGACACACTGGATAATGTTCTGTACATACTAGCTGAAAAAAAAAACATAGTGTGATCAAGAGTGAAATACCTTTGATCATGTTTGTTCAATCAGGGTTGATCTGAGGGCTAAACATATAATATGGTAATAACATTATCATGAATAAGAAATGCTCTAAGAAACTTCCAGTTTAAACTAACGAGAAAGGAGAATGGCATGTATTATACATATCAATTTTTGATCTGAAGATATATTCTAAAATTGTGCATGAATCTTTATTTCAACTCAAGCTACCTTCGTTTTTATTATTTTCTAGAGAATGTATAGGAAAACTGTCTTCCTAACATGGACCTAACTGAGGGACCAACCATTCTAGTTGACAGGCGTTTGATTTATAAAGCAATTAAGGATATGAAGGCAGCAAAACACTTGGGGCATCAAAAAGAAGTATCAAGATGCTTAAAATACCTGGCAGCATTATATATGGCCTAGTTATCTACTTAGTCAATCAGCTTGCACAGGAAAGTGTCACACACTATGACAGGCATAGTGGCATTATAGTCAACTGCTGCAAGTTACAAGGACATACCTCAGAGAGAAGTAATTACAGAAGTACCAAATTGCTGGACCAGGTCATTAAAATTATGGAGAGTTACAGCTTGATTAATTAGAGAAAGTGTTTAGGCTAGATGAGATGTAATTCACAGATGCCCTCTTCCTGATGAGGCAACTTTAGGAGAAGTACTTGGTTAGAAGTTAGCCACTGCACTTAGCAGTAGTTGACTTGGAGAAAGCCTTTGACAGAGTACCTCACTCTATGATTTGGTGGTCACTGAGGAAGCCAGGGGTAGACAAATGGCTTGTAAGAGCCACATAAGTCATTTGCAGAGGTGCTGTCAGTAAGGTAAAAATTAACAATAAATATACCGACAAATTTAATGAGCAGGTGGCTCACTTAGGTCCCTCCAATTGCTCAGAGAATTAGAAAATAAATTTGAGGTGTGGAAGAAAAACCTAAAATCAAAAGGCTTCAAAGTTAACCTAGCAAAATCTAAAGTTTTCATGATAGGAAAACAGAAAGGGTCACTACCACTATCAGAGAAATGGCTTTGCTCAATATGTAGAAATGACATAAATAGAAATTTCATTCTGTACCCAATGGAAAGTGTGGAACACACAAAAGGTGCAGTGATATCATAGGCAGGTTAATAGGGAAAGTCGAATTAGTATGTGGCAGATGTATGAAGCAAATTTTATAATAAATTTTATCAAATGACCAGGTGGATCACTAGAAGTAGTTGATAGCTTCTGCTACCTAGGTGGTTGTTCTGAAAGTGTACTCTCTTGAATAATAAAAGGCTGGTGAAAGTTCAGAGAACAATTACCACTGTTGGTAACAAAAGATTTCTCTCTGAGTGAAAGACAGATTGAAGCATTGCTGTACAAACAGCAATGCTACATGGTAGCAAGACATGGGCTATGGAAGCAGAGAGTAAGTAATGACAAGGAAGAAATGAAGCAAGCAAGTTCCACTGGATATGCAAAGCCAATATGCATGGATGATAACATGCAAATGCATTGAGAGAAAAATAAGGTATAAAAGGAATCGGATGTAGTGTACAAAAGAGAAGATTGTACTGGTATGGTTATGTAATGCATATGGATGACAAAAGCTGTATAACTAAGTGCCAGTCACTAAATGTGTATGAAACTTGTGGAAGAGAGAGAGCCAGGAAGACATGGATAAGGTAGTGAGGACTGACCTTAGGTGTTTGGATCTCACAGAAAGATATCACAAAAGACTTAGAATTCTGGTGATATGTGGTGCTCAAGAAGACTCACCTATCATGGTAAAACTTAAGTTCTGGAAGCATAACTCTATATACACAATTGGTTCTTTTGCCTCATCAAATCTTTACTCCACTCTCTCATTCCCTTTTACTGATCTCTCCATCACTTACAAACTGCAGTGTTCTGCTGCTGTAATCAAATGAAGATAGAACTACATATTTTATCATCTTTCCTGTGATAACATCATCATCATCATCATCATCATCGTTTAACGTCTGCTTTCCATGCTAGCATGGGTTGGACGATTTGACTGAGGACTGGTGAAACCGGATGGCAACACCAGGCTCCAATCTGATTTGGCAGAGTTTCTACAGCTGGATGCCCTTCCTAACGCCAACCACTCAGAGAGTGTAGTGGGTGCTTTTACGTGTCACCTGCATGAAGGCCACACTCAAAATGGTGTATTTTATGTGCCAGTCCAGGCAACGATCTCGCTCGAAAATCCTACGAAGGCCAGTCAGGCGGTACTGGCAACGGCCAC
>NC_068989.1:31001672-31002285 GCF_001194135.2 Octopus bimaculoides | reverse complement strand
ACGCATAAGTGGGCTGGCTACACCCCTGGCAAAAGGCCTTGGATTTAGGTCTCACTTGGCTTGCCGGGTCTTCTCACGCACAGCACATTTCCAAAGGTCTTGGTCAGAAGTCATCGCCTCGGTGAGGCCCACTGTTCGAAGGTCTTGCCTCACTACCTCAGCCCAGGTCTTCCTGGGCCTACCTCTTCCATGGGTTCCCTCAACTGTTAGGGTGTGGCACTTTTTCACGCAGCTATCCTCGTCCATTCTCACCACATTTCCATACCAGCGCAATCGCCCTTCTTACACACCACAACTGATGCTTCTTATGTTCAGCTTTTCTCTCAAGATACTTACACTCTGTCGGGTATGCACACTGACATTACACATCCAGCGGAGAATACTGGCTTCATTCCTTGCGAGCTTATGCATGTCCTCAGCAGTCACAGCCCATGTTTCACTGCCATGTAGCATGGCTGTTCGTACACATGCGTCATACAGTCTGCCTTTTACTCTGAGTGAGAGTCCCTTTGTCGCCAGCATAGGTAAGAGCTCTCTGAACTTTGCCCAGGCTATTCTTATTCTAGCAGCTTCACTTTCAGCGCACCCACCCCCACTACTAACTTGGTCACCC
>NC_068989.1:30974775-31001415 GCF_001194135.2 Octopus bimaculoides | reverse complement strand
GAATTCATTACTGTATTCATTTCCAACCCTCACCTTACTGACAGCATCTCTGTACATGGCTCGCACAGCTCTCACTAACCATTCTTCTATCCCAAGTTTCCTCATTGACCACCAGATAAGGGATCGGGGGATCCTGTCAAAGGCTTTCTCCATGTCAACAAAAGCCAGGTACAGAGGTTTATCCTTGGCTAGGTATTTCTCCTGCAGCTGTCTTACTAGAAATATGGCATCAGTGATGCTTTTACTTGGCACGAACCCAAACTGCATCTCATCTAAATTGATTCGCTCCCTAATTAGTTGGGCTATGACCCTCTCCGTAACAGCTTGATGCCTCTGATCTAACAGCTTGATGCCTCTGTAATTATTTGTATCTAAAGCGTCACCTTTACCTTTGTAGCAGTTGACTATGGTGCTGCTACACCAGTCATTGGGTATGACTCCTTCGTGTATCACCTGGTTCGTAATACAGGTGACTAGGCTATAGCCGACACTGCCAGATATTTTGAGCATCTCTGCAGTGACTCCTGATGGGCCGGGGACTTTCCCTGTCTTCATACTCTTAATTGCTTTATCTACCATGGTACTTTTAACTCGGATAGCTGGTCCATCAGTTGGGTCGACATACAGCAGACTCTCTTTCTCCCATTCATTCTCTTTATTAAGCAATCTATCGTAGTGGCATCTCCAGACCTCTTTCTTTGCAGCCTCATTTAGTGCAAGCGTACCATCATCCATGCGAACACATTTCTCTCCTACGACATCACTATTCTCTCTCCTACACTGTCTTGCAACACGAAATACCTCAAGTCTTTGATCCTCACGGCGCAGAACTTTGGCAAATCATTTCTTATCTGCTTCCCCTCTGGCTAAATAAACCTGTCGCCTAGCTTCCCTTCTGGAAGATTGGTACAATTCCCTGCTACCACCGTTCTTCCAGTCCTTCCGAGCCTGTTTCTTTTGTCTGATAGCCCTGTCTACCTCCTTGTTCCACCACCACGTTACTCTGGGTCGAGAGGGGACTTTACCCCAGCCACAGATCTGGTCAGTGGCTCTCAGCAGGTTGTCCCGTAGAAATCTCCAATTGTCTTCCACGTTGTATGATGCTATATCCCCTTCTATTTGCAAGAGGGTGTCATAGAATTGGTCTTTCAGCCCATCCGGGTGACCCGGTTGAGGGGCATAGGCTGTGATGACAGTAGCTAGCCTATGATGAAGCACTTGTCTAATCTTAAGTACTCTGTCACATACTCTAACTACCTCGATTACCTTATCAACCCATTTCTCTGCTAGAAGTATTCCTATGCCCCCGACCCCGTCAGTGTTCCCTATTGACACTATTGACTTCAATTACTTCCATTCTTCAGTGTAAAATGTGAGTGAAGAGGGACACTGAACTACTTCTTGGTGATTTGTCCATATCATCCTAATATCTCTTACTCTCCCCATGCACTATGTCTTTCTCTCCATTCACACTCTTGCAACCTGCTCACATGTCATCTCTTTCTCTCTATCCTGCTGCTCTTCAGCCATCTGTACAATCAGCACCTCCCAAATTGATATGCATTATTGGTCATTCCTCCACCATTCACTACATTCATCCCTATAGCAATCCAATCACCAGTCATCATCTACTCTGCCCTACCTTTCACCTAACACATATTTTATCTACCTTGCACCTTCAGTATATTCAGATCTCTATCCTATTCCTTGCCATTTCTAACTTTCTCCATACACACTTACCACCTCTATCCAACCTCCCTTTTTGTTCTTATGCCTCCCCCTACCCTCTTTATCTCTCTTTCCAGCTCCACCCTGATTACCCCCACCCACTTTTGTACAATGTGAGCAGCCATGTATCTCTTTACAAAAAGAAACCTGATCTGGCCCTTTTCTTCATACTTTCACCTTTCATCATCTAGCATAAAGCTGCTTCCCTCTATAATGTGGTCCTGCTCAGCTGATAGGGATCTTAGTCATGTGAATTACATGGTGACCTCACTAGTGCTGATGCCATGAGAAAAACACCCAGTACACTCTGTAAAGTGACTGGGACTAGGAAGGGAATTGAGTCATAGACACTGTGCTGAAACAGACACTGAAGTACAATGCAATCCTCTGACTCATCGGACGCCATCAAACTATCCAACCCATGCCAGTATGGAAGACAGATATTAAAAAACTATGATAATTTTTACTGTTACTAAATGGAAACTAATGATAAAGTTAGCTAGTTGATGACAAAAACCAGTATAGTAGAAACCTGTAAATTATTTCTTTCCATTCCTTACAATTAAGAGGGTTTTTAGCTGCAGTAAAAAAATAAATTTTCAAAATCCTGTCAAAAATAATGCCTTGATGATTCTAGCTGGAGTTGTAAGAATTATCAATATTATGTATATGCCATAACCTTTTACTTCACTGGGTCTCTGCTAAAAGTTTTCATCTTCATCATTGTATCTATGATGTCAGTTAGGTAGAGCTCACCTTTCACCTAACACATATTTTATCTACCTTGCACCTTCAGTATATTCAGATCTCTATCCTATTCCTTGCCATTTCTAACTTTCTCCATACACACTTACCACCTCTATCCAACCTCCCTTTTTGTTCTTATGCCTCCCCCTACCCTCTTTATCAGATCAGCAGTACAATCTAATAAAAAAACTGTGTGTATTTCTTATGCAATGTATTTACAGTTAAGTAACTAGGAAATTTAAAAAAGTTAAGTGGGTTAGCCAGATAGTATATTAGCAACAATAAGATATCTACAATCAGCTCTTCGCGCATATTAATTCTTCCAAGTTCTCAATTTCAGATAAGCTACAGGGCAATTACCCGATAGATATTTCAAGTAAAGCTTTTTATTGGAGAGAGAACATTTTTTTATCTTATGAAATTTTACCAATTTTACAAAATGACTTTTGCTGATGCAAATCATCACTTGTTCAAATGAACTTTGTTTTTTACCAAGAACAACTCTAAGCAAGTAAAACTTACCCGAAATGAGATTTCTAAGTTTTCTCCACCCCAAAGATCCATGCCAGCATCATATTTTCCCATCTCATTAAAGTAATGACGTTCAATGGCAAACAAACCTCCAACCATTGTTGGTGTTCTGCATGTGAAATAAGAAGTTAATTAATTCTGAGAATTTATCTTTATGAAGATAGGAAACATTCTTCTGTACAGAAATATATTATTGATCAGGTAAGTATTCCACTGCTTGCTAATGAGCTGTAAGTTCAAATTTATTAGACATTTCATTGTGCAGGACAACATATTCTATGTATCTAGTTGTCAGGAACAGATACTAGAATTTCAGGTAATATTCTGGCTAAGAAAGACTTATCAATCTTAGTCAGGAGGTTTGAATGCAGGGATATTGATTCAAAGATTGGTACAAAACATATAAGGGAAAAAAATAAAGATGACAAGATGAAATTTATTTTTTTAATGATCTGCCTAGTTTGCAAAGGCAGACAACAGTAATAACTAATGGATGGACTCACATGGAATCCTATAACAAAACAAAGATATTAGCAAACTTTATAGAGATGAGACATATTTCTAGCACTTGCTAGTTTGTGTTTTTTTGAGTTATCATAATATTAATATCCAGAGAGTAAATGCTTCTAAACAATGTTCTTTGTATTAAGCTACACCATATGCATTACAAATATGATTCTAAATACATTATTTACATTTGACAGATATTTGTCCTCATCTTGTTTGTTGTTAACACAATGTTTTGGCTGATATACCCTCCAGCCTTCATCAGGTGTCTTGGGGAAATTTCGAACCTGGGTTCTCATTCCTAAGGTATTTTTCAATGTTATCATTATTATTATTGTTATTATTATTATTATTATTACTATTATTATTATTCAGGTTACTGCCTGGAATTGAACTCGGAATCTTGGGGTTAGTAGCCTGTGCTCTTAACCACTATGCCATATGCCTGTGATTCTAAATAGTTTTAACAGTTCTTGGTGGGAATTAAATTACTTTTTAAAAAAATAGATAACCAAATAATCCAAGATTTAATGGTAAGGCACAATAGCTACAAAGTCAAAATTATAATCTGACCATGTGGTACGATTTCAAAGGTGATTACTAAAAAAAAAAAAAAAAAATTTTTTAAATGCACAACATAACCCGACTCAGTTTGTCTGACAACAGTTTCTATTCCTACTGCTCAGTTATATGCTGACCAATAGGAAAAGAATCCAACTGTAAAAACAATTACACTATCACTCTACCCACAGTAAGGCAAGCATAGCAAAATAGATTTAAAACAAACAAATGAACAAAAACTATTAGAGGGAATTTCATATTGCATAATGTAAGCAGTTTGACTGGGAATAAATAAAATTATACACACGGAATTGGTGCAGCAGGGGAGACTTTGTTGAACTTTGATGGTAATGGGTCCCATTGGTAATGTAAACCCCAGTTGAAACCGCCACGTACCCGAGGTGACGCAGTATAATCAAATGTATTACAGTTGATTGTGTCTACAAATGGGATGGTAACAGTTTTACGATCTTTGGCGATAGGAGATAGTAGTGGAGGTAACCAACCAACGTTTACTTCAATATGGCTATCCAGAAATATCAGTACCTAAAATGTAAAGCAAAATAACTTCAACTTTAAAAGATTGCAATTCTAATTTATTCAGTTTCTTTTAATCAGAAGATTAAAAATTTTTGTTAATTAAATATAAATAACTTTCAAATTATATACGAGTGTGTATGTAATGTCTCTCTACTCTCCTTTAGAAGCCAAATGTAAGTAGCTTGTGAAAGAGGAAGGTGAGATGTAGTTAATGGAAAGAGAGGGGAAAAATAAAGAAACAGAAGCTCCAATGGTGGATGGGTTTATGAAGCTCCTAACAAGAAAAATAAGAACTGGGGTTAGTTTGTATGGCTAAAATTCTTTAAGGTAGTGCCCCTGCATCACTGCAGTCTAAGAGAAAACAAGAAATAACTATAATGTCAATGTTGTTTTCTAACAGGACAAAGGAGAAAACACAGTTAAAGACAGAGCTTGTAAGAAAGAGAATGTAAGTTACAAATGCCAATACAACAAGAGAGAATGAGAAATAAAGGGGTGGTCTGCAACAGTCTATAACTAATCCATATTCTGTAGCAATCACTTTTTAACACTATTGTGTACTTATTTGTACAGTAGAATGATATATATAGATATTTCTCGTCTTATGGTATGTATATTCGTCTATGTTTTTTCCTCCTTTCTGAAAGGGAAATAAACAGTGGTATACCATTTTTATGGTATGCTCCAATTTCATTTGGATATCATTCAGAAACTCACTATAATACTCCAGTTAAAATTACTGATCTTTAAATATGAATCACACAATGAGCTTTTACATTGAAAAAAAAAAAAATTAATACAATAAAAAATATATGTTGAAAATATTATGTCTTTGTCAATAAAGGTGCATTGTAATCCCCCAAGTCCAGTTTAATTCTGTTAACTTAAGGCTTTAATATGTTGTAAAAAGTTCCTTTTACGTGGTTTCTGAATGGAACTTATAGAAAAGTGTAGATGTTTAATACCTGACCAGTAGCTTTTGAAGCTCCAAATAAACGTGCTCTGATTAAACCTTCACGTTTTGTTGTTCTGAAAACTTTCACATTGGGAAACATCTCTTTCAGGTCAGTATGGTCAGCTGCATAAAGAAGATCTGGTACATCTTAAAAATTACAGTTTCTGCTAACATCAATATTAAAAATTTCTTAGATGTAATTCTAAATATAAACAAAGAAAAATTCAATGAAACTTTAAAACATATTATCTTTAACTCCATAATTTAAAAAAATCTAGTAAACATTAATAAACAAATCTGTGATATATCCTCTGATAAAAGAGTATTTTAATCATCATCATCATTTAATGTCTAGTTTTCATGCTGGCACGAGTTGGACAGTTTGACAGGAGCTGGCCAGCTGAAGAGCTGCCCAAGCTCCATTTGTCTGTTTTCACATAGTTTCTACAGCTGGATGGCCTTCCTAACACCAACCACTTTATAGAGTGTGCTGGGTGCTTTTATGTGGCACAAGCACAGGCACTTTTACATGGAACTAGCACGGATTCTCTTATGTGACACTGGCACACCTGAGGAGGTGAGCGGTTGATGCCAGTACAATTTTTCTAAGCTTATAGATTGTTGGTTTCCCTGGGATATGGTCAAAAAATTTATCAGTACCTTTCTTGATCATTCCCAGGGCACCCACAACAACAGGGATGGTTTTGGTTTTTAACTGCCATGTCCTAGGTGGCTCAATCTCAAGGTCCTTGTATTTTGATAGCTTTTCAAATTCTTTTACTGAAATGTTTCTATCAGTAGGCACCATCATACCAATTAACAGGTATGTTCTTTGTTTTAGGTCTTTGATGACAATATTTGGCATGTTATCATTTATTTGCCTGTTTGTATGCATCTCATAGTCTCAGTGACTAGTTGTGGATGGTGTTCATACTATTGGGTTGAGGAATAATTCATGAGCATTTTTTTCAAACTGAAATGCACACAGAAATAAAATGCATTGGTAAAATGTTTTATGTTATTTAAAAAAGAATTTTTTGCTCTAAAGATACTGTGTTTTGATTTTTTAGTTTTATTGATTTTTGTGTAGTTTCAGATCATTAAAATGGAATGTCAAGTGGACAAAACTGAACATCTTTGACACCATTTATTTTTTGTATTTAATAGAGGTGTTAAGACTGCCAAAACTGCTCATGAGATTTATGCTGTGTATGGAGAAGAAGCAATGCCTCAAAGTACTGCCTGCTGTTGGTTTTCATGCTTTAAAAATAGGAATTTTGACCTCAAGGATGGATCACATACCAGTTGACCAGTTAAGTTTGAAGAAGAGTGATTGAATTGACTTCTTCACAAAAATCCACATCAAACGACCAGAGAATTGGCGGAGCAGATGGATTGTGATCAATAAACTGTGGTGAACCACCTTCACTCAATGGGCAAGGTTCAGAAACTCAGCACTTGAGTGCCACACACTTTGAGTGAAAACAGCAAAAATCAACGCTCTACAATCGCTGCCAGTTTACTCGCTTGACATTGCTCAACATATAGTCACAATCAGCATTTCCTTTACTGCATTGTCACCGGTGATGAAAAATGGTGCCTTTAAGTCAATATGAAACAGCGAAAAGAATGACTCAGCTCTGACAAACAAGTGACTCCATGAGCAAAACAAGACCTTCATCCTCGAAAGACCATGTATATATAGTGGTACTGGAAAGGCATAATTCATTATGAACTGCTTGAACACAACCAAACACTCAATGCAGAACTCTACGTTCAACAACTGCACCAATTCAACAAAGTAATTCAGCAAAAAAAGACTGAATAGGTGAAATGGCATTCTTCTGCAACATGACAACACCTGTTCTCACATCACTATCATCAAAGCTGCGCTTCAAGAACTTGAATGGGAAGTGCTGCCTCATCCTCCATACTCTCCAGACTTGGTGCTGTCAGATTTTCATCTCTTTTGACCGTTTTGCACAGTGTAACATTCAATAATGACATGGAATTGAGGGCTTGGTCAGATGAATTCTTTGTGTCAAGACTGGGAGATTTCTATCACTGAGGCATCGACAAACTTATTGAATGATGGGAGAAAGTCGTAAACAACAACAAAGAGTACTAGACTACCTGTGACCCATTGGGTCACCTGGAAAGTCTGAGTTTCCCAGCAACAAAATTTTGTTTGTGCTTTTTTTCTTTTCCAGGTTATTTCGTATGCTTTCAATGAATGTGACATTGAAGTTACGTGTAAACGGCTCTTTTCCCCAGAAAAGGAAAGACTTGGCTGCTATTTCTTGCACACCCTGGTACCACGTAACAGGTATTTTGGGTCCTTTATCGCAAATAGCTGTTATGTGGTAGCAAGGTGTGCTAGAAATAGCAGCCAAATCTTTGGGGCTGAGATATGTTGAATGCACTCGAAAAAAATTTTGTAATGCTATTCCCTTGGGGTGATCTTTCGTTTTGGCTCTCAGAGCTGTCATCTGGATCAGCTGGTTTTGTTCATTAATTTCCTTAAAAATTTTTATTTATTTACTTTTGTTTTAAAGTGAAAGAGAGGAGAAAGTGAAACATGTATGAATGTGTATATGAAATGGATGTGTATGTGTGTGAGAGAGAGAGAGAGAGTGTATGGCACTTACACATACATGAGAACACGCACGTTACTCACTCTCTTCCACACATGCGCATGTACATACAAAAAAGATGTATGCATATGTATTGGTGTACGTACATATAATGACAACACACCTCTTCACTCACTCTCTCTCTTTCCTCTTTCTCTCTTTTCTCTTCCTCTCTCTTTCTTTCACACACACATGTTCATTTCATATACACGTACATATATCTTTCACTTTAAAACAAAAGTAAATAAATAAATTTTTTTTACAGAAATTAAGAAACTGCGGATGGTAAGCAAAAGATTACCATTCACTTGAAAATAATTTTAAAAAACATTAGAATATTGACTGTTTAAAAAGAAAGCTAAAATATAAATACTTACTGTACAAACAACTTACATTTTTGAAATCACATTCAGTTAAAATATTTCTAAATGATTAAAATATTGTGTATGTCAAAAAATCGACATTTCTTTTTCTTAGAGAGCGCGAAGATTATGTATGTGTACATGTCACAGATAGTAGATGTGTGTTTGCATTGATTGACATGCCATGACATTCCTTATATGTGTGTGTATTCTGTGTGTTGACGTCATGGAAGCCATGTTTATTTTTCATCAAGAAATAACAAACAAAAATTGTGTTTAATCATTTTCATTAACAAATAGAGGTTCAAATATCACAAAAATTTTTACTGCACTGCCGAAAGTAAGTATGAAAATAAATATGTAAAAAAAATTAAGATAAAATATACTATTTCTGAGATATTTCAGGTACACACAAACATCTCTAGAGTTTTAGTATTATTAAGATATTAATTTGTTGTACCAGCATTATTAAGATATTAATTTGTTGATACCAGCATGCCAAAGAACAACATGGTGGTGTACTGAACCGGATTAGCATAGAAATCCTGTCTAGACACCCTGATGATGCATCGTTACGGCAAATACAAGAGTCAGTCCTCATAACGGAAACACAACCAATTTTGAATAGCAAGTACACGTAGATAAAGGCCTTACAATTACCCATGGTTGCAGACGTTGTTCACACATAAAATACAGAACGTGAACGTAAATAAAAAAAAATGCATTTACGAAGAAAACAGAAAACAACAGAAAGGAAACCAAAACCAAGTCCAAAGTCTCTATCTTATCTGATATGAACGCACATACTTGCATATAAGCACGAACACATATGTGCGTGCACACATACGAGCATGCACACACTCACATGCTCATACCGGACAATTTCAAAACAACGCTAAATCATACATTCAAAATAAACGGAAGTGGAGAGACAAGTTACTGAAGAGATTGCAAGAGTGCACTGAAATGATTTAATAAAAAAAACAAACTAAATACTGTTTATAAATTAATAAAGGACTGAACCAGTGCGTGTGTTTATTACCGGCATGATGCCTCTCCCAAGGTTTAATTGAATTTGTTGTAGTTATTTTGTTTAAAATGAATTCGAAAAAAACACTCACGAATTATTCCTCAACCCAATAGTTCTTAGGCTGTGAAATATAATTGTAACAGCTTATGCTCCAGTACAAGGACTGAGCAACTGGCAACAATGTGGTCAGTGCTCTCAAATTTGTCATTACAGAGTCTACACATTGTGCAAGATATTAGCTTGATAGTTCCGAGTGAGGAGACTCTAATTTTGTACTGCTTGGATAAATCCTTTTGTTCTGACTTTCAACCAGTGCTCTGCAACCATTGATGGATTCTTCTATCTACATCAGGTCCCCAGCTCCTTTGGGGCATTACTCATGTAATGGTTTTTCTTGCCAGTCTCAAAATTTCCTTCAAGTTTTCCTGTTTGGCTTTTATCTTACACTTTTTGTTGCCTTAGTAGGTGGTGTGTCCTCATTACTATCATCATGTTCTTAGGTTAAGCTCTTGTCTGTATTTATATTCCTCCTTTGAGATTGAGTGCAGTTTCCTACCCTGTTCGTGTTGGCTTACCAGTTGTATCATCCAGTTGGTGTTACTTTGGATGTGCATTTCAAGTCCTGTTGTGATGGTTTAATAGGATGTTTCAAATTGGATTAGGCCTCTACCACCCTCCTTTCATGGGAGATAGAGCCTGCAGGTGTCTGGTCTTGGGTGATACATCCTGTTTAATGTCAGCAGTATCCTAGTCTCTATGTCCGTATGTTAGAGTTTATTCAAATTCCAATTAATGATATTAAGACTATACTGGATAACTGCTACCACCAAAAAGTTTATAGCTTCAATTCTATTCTGGGAGTTCAGCTCAGTATTCAGGATTATTGTTATTATTATCTAAGGTGGCGAACTGGTAAAACCATTAGCATGTTGGTCAAAATGCTTACTGGCATTTGGTCCATCTTTACATTCTGAATTCAAATTCCGCTGAGGTTGATCTTGTATTTCATCCTTTTGGGGGTCGATAAAATAAGTACCACCTGGACACTGGAGTCAATGTAATCCATTGAATTGCTGGCCTTATACCAAAATATGAAACCATTATTATTATGTTGTTATATTACTAATGTTAATTCTAATGCTTCACCTTATGGCAATGTTCTTGCACTTGTTTCTCTCTCCTTCAAGATCACCGGCTGTTCATCTCCATGAAAGGTGAAAGACTGAATGTTTGCAGTGCACCTACTCATAGCTACCCCAACCACTTATACTGGAAGTCTTCCTCTTTCTCTCTCATATTTTTCTCAGTTTGTAGCAAGTTTCCACCTCCATTTCCTATGTCTGTACTCATCCCATATCAGGCCACTAGGTCCATGCCAGCACTAGCAACAGTTGTCACAGTCTCCTCTCATCACAATAATTACTCATTATTGCATTATGACATTTGGATCATACTCTATTTGGCCGGGTATAGCACAACTTCTCTTATTCCCCACTGGTACAGATGCAGCTAGAATGAGTAGCTTTACCATAGAAGATAGGCCTCCTTCTTATATAAGTTCTAAAACATTAGAGAAGCAACTTCAAACATAGGCACAATGAAAAATAGGCCTAGCAAAATTGTAGAGATGCTGGAGGAGAGACGAGTGGATGTGCATCGTGTGCAAGAGGTAAGACAGAGGGGATCTTCAACCAAACTTCCCATGGGTAGAAGACAGCAGTTCAAACACTTCTGAGTGAGCAATAGTGATAGCAGGGGTGGAGTACTGTTAGCTGAGAGAGAGGGTAGATAAGGTAATAGAGATAGTCAGGGTGTGTGATAGGATTATTAAGTTAAGACTAACTAATGGCAAGACAATAGTGACATTTATCTCAGCGTATGTCCCACAAGCAAGGCTACTAGAAGAAAAGAAGAATATGGTGTTCAATAAAGAAGATTGAGGTGGTATGGTCATGTGATGCATATGAATGAGAATAGCTGTATAAAGAGGTGCTGTTCGTTTAATGTGGCTGGAACATGTAGAAGAGGAAGATATGGGATGAAGAAGTGAAAGCTGACCTTAGGACCTTGAACCTGAGAGATGAAATGACAAAGGGCTGGGAGTTCTTGTGATAAGAGGTTCTCAAAAATACCAGCCTACCTCAGCAAGACTAAGTTCTGGAAGCACTATATTTTGGGTTGTCCACTCATTACAAAGACTCTCCTCATGCACTATGTCTATCTCTTGTCCTCTCCACTCCCCAGCAACTGTATCTATTTATCTGCTTGTGGTTCCCTATTCCTGCTACTTGTGGTCCCCCTTTTCTGGATCTCCAATCAGCCTTCTTTCAGCCTTCCCCATACAATCTTAGAAACCACTCATCCACCCTTTCCTACACAGCTTGTGCATTATGGGGATACCTGAGCACCTTATCACCATTATCAATGTCTTGCAGTTCCTACTGCTCATTCTCCCCCACCCCAATGTTTGTTTTTGAATAGCCATGCAGATCCCTCTGCTGGAACCTACTCTGCCCCAATTATCTCATAGTAATTCCCTCATCCACTAGCATGAAGCTGATCCATCACCGACCCCTAGGCTTGTAGTCCTGTAAACTGCATGGCCACCTCAATAGTGGCATGAAAAAAAAGCATCCAGTTGTAAAGTGTTGGTGTTAGGAAGGGCATCCATCCATGAAAAACCATATCAAAGCAGACATGGAATCTCAATGCATTCTTTGACCACATCAGTTCCTGTCAAACTGTCCAACCCATGTCAGTATGAAACATGGATGTTAAATGATAATGATGATGGTGATGTAGATATTTGAAGATTTTACCTACATATAATCTGAAATTTTTCACTGGGAAGCAATGAGAAGTTATGCTATTCATTATGTGTGTAAGCATGGCTGAATAGTTAATAAGTTAATTCTGAAACTACATGCTTTTCATTGTGTGGCACCTTCAGACAGTATTTTCTACCACATCTTCAAGTTGACCAAAGCCTTGTGCATGAAACACTGCCAGATGGAAACTCTGCAGAAGCACATCACGCACACACAAATGCATGCATGCACACATGCATGCACATATGCATGTGTGTGCATGCACACACACACATTGGTGTGGGTATGAGATGAAAAATATGTGAATTGAACAAAAAGTCTATGACATTTTTTTGCTGCAGTTAAGTCCAAGGTCAACAGTACAAAAGAACAAATATTGCTTACATTGATTGCTGAAGTCATCAACAAGTATTATTTCAAGAATCATTGCTGGAGGAGACCTTTTTATCACAGTATTAACTGACCGATATAAAGTTGTTGGTGCTTCATTATAGAAACATATAATTACACTTGCTTTGAGTGGCACTTGTAAATGGATTTCCTTTGGACACCTGAAACAGAAGATGCAAGAAAAAGAAAGCAAAGATTTAATCCAAATCATAGCAATGTTGATTTCTTTTGACTAATCTAAGCGCCCACAGAAACTGAGGTGGATGCATTGCTGTGCTGAGTTTAGTACCTTAGTTTCCTGAATTCAAATAAATGTGGATGTATTTTTGAGAGGCATTCCATGGTTCTATGTTACAAACAGCTTATTTAAATAAATAATCTTTTATATAATTTCAAAATTTTCCCAGATAGCAGACATTTCTACATTGGCATATATAATTTATTTAAAGTAATACAATAACCACTTTTTTATTAGTTATTCAAGAATTTCCTGATATTTCTCCTTCTTTTATCCAATATTTTGGCAAGAGGTTACTGAGATATGGAGTTGTGCAGGAGCAGGATATGAAATGAGTTACCTTAATAATACAGCAATCAAATGATTTTTAGGTACACAAAGGGTGGAAGACGGCTTTGTGGAAGAGAGAAAAAAAACCTCAAAGATACTTGGGGTACCAGCCAGCAATATAGGTAAGTGTAGATACGAGATAACTTCTGTCAACAGTTCCGAATGTAAAATGATTCAACCTCATCACCAAGATCATCAATGTAGAAAGAGTTTGAAAGCAATGAAAATTATATTCAATGAAATTACTAAAAGATGATAGTAGTTTCACCTCAGGTGGACAAGGTGAAGAGGAAATCATGATTCATGGGATGTTGCAAACCACTACTTCAGTCCCTTTAAACAGTTCAGTTGAGTGAGTCTCTCAAAGTCCTGAACTAATCATAAATGAGAATAGAATACAAAATTATGTGACAATATATAAAGTAACCTCCCAAGACATAACCCATGAGGTTAGAAAGTTGCCCAATCTCATTCTCTTATGAGTAAATATGCATTTACACTTAAGTATAATATTTTTTGATGATGAGGCAAAACTTAATTTAATTTGATGTTTCATTATGCAATGTAGATGAAATAAAACAACAGATTATATAATGGTGATAAAAGCAATTTAAAACAAGATTAAACCATGTAGATAAAATCAAGTTAAATAGAAATTAAAATGAGGAAGATGCAATATTGATTGATAACTCCTGATATAACAATAATACTGAAATACTTACTCGGGGGGACGAGTATCTGGTAGTTTTCTGAACAAACCAATTCGATTACTTATCAATACATTGAAAGCATAGAGACGATAACCTAAAAACATACAAATAAAAAGAAATTAACAACAAATTATACAAATTAATAGTGTCATGGGATAGCAGTTGCTTATCTTCTTTAAGTTCTTGAAAAAGAAATTTTCTTTTGACAATTTAAAAAAAAATATTTATGAGAAGCTTATTTTGTTGCATGTGATTTTGCAATATGAAAAAGTTTTTCATGTATTTTCAGTCTTAGTGTTGTGGAAGGATCCTGATCACCACATTACTGAATGTGAACTAATGCATTTCAATAAAATAAGGAAACTGTGTGAACTGTCAGTAGTTAACAATGGTATAGTTGACAGAGTTGATCAGCCGTATTCGTTACTGTGTTAGTTTAATATCATGACTACGTTTGGAGAAATATAGAGTGTGTGAACATATTAATTCTGTGAAAAATTATTCTAGAAAACCATATCCAAATATTTATTTGGATAATACTTTTCTTACACCCGATGTGTACAACTCATGTCATAACATCTTTGGTGATGAGATATTCGAACACATGCTGGAGAGATTGTTGTTTCAACATGGAAGACTTACTAGCTTTGGCAACTGAATGACAGAAATAGCAATAACAGCAGTTGTTGAAATTGCAGAAGCAGCAATAACTGTTAATACAACTGCTGCTTAGCAAAACAGAAAATATATTGAATTTGTTCATCTGATACAGTTGCAAACTCCATCGGAGAGTTTGCATATAACTCAGATAAGGGTACTACTTTTCCGGCTTACTTTAGAAGGTATGAGGAAATTTTTCAAAGAAGAATGCTCTGGCTGGCCAGATGAAAAAAACTGTGACATTTGTTGAGAAAGTTGGCACCAACTGAGCATGAAAAATGTTGCAATAACATATTACTAAAGAGGCCGGGTGAAGTCTATTTTGAAGAAACAGTGGATATTCTATCAAAAATATTCAGCAAAAAAAAGCTCTTTATTTAATATGTGCTGGCAATGCATGAATATTACAAAAAAAAAAAAAGAGGACGAAGATTTTATTACTTATGCTGAAATCATTAATAAAGAATGCAAGAGATTTAAAATTAATGAATTAACATCAGACATGTTTAAATGCTCAATTTTTGTGTGGCAAAGAAAGACATGGAAATTCGTAACCGAATTTTGACTAACACTGTAAGAAATATCTGAGGAATGCCAGAGAATAATAAACCTAAGGCACAATATGGAACAAATTGAAGTAAGAAACTCTGCAAATATACAATTGGTGCAACTGAAAGTAAGTAATGAAAAGCAAAAAATTAACCCATGTTTTGGATGTGGAGAATTACACTACAGATTCAACTCTCCTTATAAAAGTAGAAAATGCTTCAAGTGTGGTAAGATAAGTCATAAAAAATCACACTGTAAAACAAAACCTAGAAAACAGTTGGACAGAAACAATCATGTAAACAATTTATTGATGACAAGAAATATAAACGAAGGAAATTTGTGTATGTAAAGGAAATTTGTGTATGTAAAAATTAATAATACAAATGTAAAAATTAGTCAGGTACAGGTAGTAACATTACTTTTATTGATGAAAACACATGAAAAAATTGGGAAACCTATACAATAGAAAACATCAAAGACTGCTCATGGAGTATTGGGAACTAAATTAATTTTTACAAGCGAAATTATATGTAATGTTATATTTCACGGTAAGACTTTAAAAGCAAAAGCTTATGTATTAAAAAATAGAAGCAACGTTTTTGGAACTGACTGAATGTAACTGTTTGACTTATGAGATTTACCCATAAATAAGTTTTGTAAAAATGAAATGGGGTTGTGTGCTAGTTCAAATACAGAGTCAGAAAATTTTTTAAAAAAGAAGTAAAATGGTTGTTCCCTACTGTTTTATTGGACAAGTTGAGTTGGTGCCAGAGCAAGTCATAAAAGGTGGCAATATGACGTAATGGTCGTTTGCCCAAACAAGCATAATTGTTGGTATCCCACTGGTTAAAATTACTGCCCATATACGAATTCTAAACTTTTGTCAAAGAAATCTTTCACGAAATACGGTTCTTAGAATTCGGATATGTGCAGTTATAAAAACCCTGATTTTTGGGAAATTTGAACATAAAAGACATAAACCAATTTTAAAAAGATTTATGGAAGAAATGAGAGATGAAATTACCATGTAAGTTTTTTATGACACATTTGAGGTACCAACATCCAAACAAATTGAAACTACATGTTCAAGTACCAGAAAAAAGAAAAGAATTGAAATACTGGGATTAGACCCAAAGTGTAAGAGATATTAAACACTGGATAGAGTTTAATTCTCAAAAAGGGGAGATGTTGTGGAAGAATCCTAACCACCCCCATGTGATTGAAAGTGGACTAATGTATTTCAAAAAAATAAAGAAACTGTGTGAACTGTCAGTTGTAGTTGACAGTGTTGATTGTCCATATTGGTTACTCAGCAGGAAGGGACACAGCAGGCATTCTGACTTTATCTGCACACAGGAATTTATCCAACAACTCCATGACAAGGTGATGGAAGATCTGAGCAAGGGAATCTGGGCTTTGGCAAAGTTGAGTGTTGGAGTAGCCACCATGAAGCTGGTCCTGAATGAAGACCTTTGCTACCACTCATACGAGAGGTGTAAGGGACAAACTCTGATAGCCAAAGCCAATGCAAACTTCATTACAAAGGCAAAGAAGCTCCTGAACAAGCTGAGACATCCTGTCGAGAAACGGATGATCTGGTTCTTCCCAGATGAAAAGAACTTCTGCCAGGACCAGTTGCACAACACTCAGAACAACAGATGGTATATGATGTCCCACATATCATGAAAACCAAGTTCCCTCAAACTGTAATAATCTTTGGGTGTCTACAGTGAGGGTAACGTCATGCTGTCAAAATCACTGAACAGAGCTTTAAGCTATATGAAGCTACTGGAGGCTGTGGTCAAATCCTGGCTATAGAGAGTTGCTGCTTGAAGGCCATATGTGAATTAAGAAACATTAATTATATTGTATCATTTCATGTTTCAAGCTTGTTTATACTTTTGATAATACAGCAGTGTCTTTGAAAGCATATGGTTATATAGAGGTTTCCTTAAAGTCATAGCAATCAATTTCTGCAGTCCGGCATTTTCTGTAGTTCTGCAATCACCAGGTCCCATGGTTGGCAGATTAAAGCGGTTCAACTGTACTCGAATTGAGTAATGAAACAATATGAGAAATAGGTGTGAAATTACAATTATGTAATGTTTTTTTTTATTACTAAAAACTATAGCTATAATAACAATAGTGGGGGAATTTCTAAGGATAACTATTAATAAATAAAGACAATGATCACCTAAGATATGAATTCAATAACTCTTAAAAAGTAAACTCTTTAGTAAAGAACAGCTATGGTATTGAGAAAGATATTTTGTCAGATGAAATCTGCATGAATAGCACTGGAATCTAAGACTGCTAAATGCAATTTGGCCCAGAGGCAACATAACAGGAATATTAATATTAGACAAAGAATTGTTTAGTAGCAACCCACAAATGCAACATATAAAATTTGGTAAATCTGGAATCTGAGGAAACCTAGTCTTTGACAATTCACAGTGTCTCACAAGTAACTATTTTATTAGTCTGATGGAATGAAAGTCAAAGGCTGCTTTTGTTGAATATGACTTAAAACTGTATTTTCTCAATTAAGAGACTGGTATTCTACTTTTCTAATAGTCTTATTGTACTTTTAAAGACTCTGTTAGCTCTGAGTGGACAGAGGAATACTCAATCAAATACAACTGAGCAATGTCTGCATGTTAAGTACAACAAAATTCTTAGGGGTTATTGGTTACCTTTTAGATGGTATTATCTTGCCTATATTAATCTGAAACAGGGCTTACAAAGTGAGACAATGATTGCTAAAGACATAGCAGATTTTGGTGAGGTACAGTACTACGCATATAACCCGTTCATTGCAATGAGAAATTAAGAGTGACATAGTTACTGAGTGAAATAACTGAGACACCTTAACCCTTTCGTTACTAATCTGGGTGTAGCCGGCCCAAAAATTTTTTGGTTCATAAGACCAACCCGGCCGAGAGTACCCATTGTTATTTAAATGTATATTTGAACCCAAATCTCGTTAGTATATTCGTTAAAACACCTGATTTCACTTTGCAAACAGTTGAGTTATTGTATCCGACATTGTTTGGCATGATATTTGAACTCAGTGAATTTTGGAAGATTTTTTTCCACATTTTTTGCGGCGTTAATTTTTTTCAACTTTGAAGATGGAGAGGAGTTTTATGCTATCAAGCAGTGATTCCAAATTTGAAGGTTTTTCAACAGAAGATATGGAGATATCGAAGAAAAGAATGAATGAGCTACAAAAGCACGTGGTGAACGATAATGAATTGGATATTTCTGTATCCGAAACTGAAAGCAACGATTCTGAAAGCAGCAACGGCGACAGCGAGGATGATTTTACACTAGAATGGAGTAAAAACTTAAAAAAACGTTTTTATTAACAATTTTTCTGAAGAGACAGGGTCTACCCATAGTCTTTCTCAGGAAGCGAAACCTTTAGACTTCTTTTTCTTATTTTTTCCAGCATGCTTGTTTGAAATGATTACTGCGGAAACAAACCATTACGCAGAATGTAAACAAGCTGGAAAAAAAAGATAGCTTGTGGTTTCCTGCAACTGTAGATGAAATACGGGCATTTTTTGCCATAAATATTATTATGGGTATTAGACAGTTACCCAGAATAACAAATTACTGGAGCAATCAGGAGCCTTTTGGAGATGAATATGTTTCCAGTATTATGACACGAGTACAATTCGTGAAGCTGAACCAATATTTACATGTGAGAGACACTAGCAGTACCCTAGTACGTGGAGAACTTTGAGACAAAAATTATGCAATAGAATTGATTAAGAACCCTTTCTTTAATTATGTTCCAAATATCACATTAATATGTTGATAAATAAAAAAGTTACAGGAGTTTAATGAGACTAGTTTAAATTCATGATTATTTTAGAATTTAATTGAAACTCATGAGGGGTGTATTTTGGTCAGAAATATAGTAACGAAAGGGTTAAGAAGCTTGTATCTAGGAGCAAGTTTGTCAACATTATAACATAAAATTAAACAAATTTAACAAGCATCATCATCATCATCGTTTAATGGCTGTCTTCCAGGCATGCTTGGGTAGGATGGTTGATAGGAGCTGGCCAGGTAGAAGACCACCCCAGGCTATTGTGTCTGTTTTGGCAGAGTTTTTACAGCTGGATGCCCTTCCTAACACCAACCACTTAGCAGAGTGGGCTGAGTGCTTTCTGCATGGCACCAGCACAAATAAGGTCAGTTTTGGCATGACTTTTACAGCTGGATATCCTTCTAAATGCCAACCACTTTACTGGAAGCTTTTTATATGGCATCAGCCCTAGCAGGGTCACCAAGTAACATGCAAGACAAAGAATTTTGAGAGGGGAATTTTGAAAGGTTAGAATGTGACAGAGAAACTGAGAAGCAGAAACAGGTGGCTTGCAATAGAGGAGGTACATGGTTACCTAATCAGAGAGAGAAAGAGAGAGAGGAGACACAGAAGAGAAAGAGTGAGAGAGAGGAGACACAGAAGAGAAAGAGAGGGAGAGGAAGAGAGAGCATGAGAGAGAGAGAGAAAGAGAGGGAGAGGAAGAGAGAGCATGAGAGAGAGAGAGAAAGAGAGGGAGAGGAAGAGAGAGCATGAGAGAGAGAGAGAAAGAGAGGGAGAGGAAGAGAGAGCATGAGAGAGAGAGAGAAAGAGAGGGAGAGGAAGAGAGAGCATGAGAGAGAGAGAGAAAGAGAGAGTGAGAGTGTGAGAGGAAGAGATGAGGAGAGAGAGGTACAAGAAAGAGGACAGAAACAAGTGTGCTGATGTGAAGAAGATACTTGGTTACCTAGCCAGAGAGAAAAGCAAGAGAAAGTGAGAGAGTGATCAAGAATGAGGGCAGAAACAGGTGTGCTTCTGTAGAGGAGATACATGGCTACTCAGCGAAAGGGAAGAGCAAGGGATAGAGAGTGGGAGACAGCAAAAGTGCAAGAAAGAGCAGGAGAGAGATGGTGATGAAGTATGCTCACAAGTAACAAGGATCAGAGGATAGATAGGATGGTAGAATAAGGAAGAGAGAGATAAATGGTGGCAATTGCCAGGGCATGCCTTCAAGGTTATGTGGTCATAATATACTTGGCCAGGTATTGCAAAGAAAGTGTGAGTAGGGAGTGGGGATTGCAGTGAATGGTGAAAACCTGGGTACAAAGATGGTGTGGGGGAAAGCAGCTATACAGTGAACACAGCAGTGAGGGTAGGGCAGGGGAGTGGGAGACAGTCATAGTATATGAAGAGGAAATGTGGGGAAGAGAAAGATGCAGTTTAGAAGAGATGTAGTTCAGTTTCTTGGGGTAGGGTGTGTAAAAATGCTACATGTGGGTGGGACACAATGCTTCTAGCACTCAGTTTTGCTGACATAGGTAGGTCTTCTCTAGAACCTCATATCGCCAGACATCTTGGCCCATTGTCATTTCCTCCATGAGCCCTAACATCCTGAGATTGATCCTTATCACTTCATCCCATGTCTTCCTGGGTCTCTCTCTTCCACGGGTACCATCCACTTTCAGTGACAGGCACTTTTTTATACAGCTGTCTTCAGTCATATTCATCACATGTCCAAACCAATGCATTCTCCTCTCCTACATACCACATTTAATTCCTCTTATACCTAACTTTTCTCTAAACACAGTTGTACTTTGTTGGTCATGCACACTGATGTTGCAAATCCAATAGAGCATACTAACTTCATTCCTCTCATGTCTACGCATGCCCTCTGCATTCAGAGCCCACGTCTCACTGCATACCTTTCACTTGAGAGAGTCCTTTTGTTGCCAGCAGCTCTCTGAACTTCCTTCATCCTATTCTTCTTCTAGAAACAATACATCCAGAGCACCACTATCATTACTAATTTGATCACCTCAGTAGCAGAAACTATCTACTACTTCAAGAGAGCCTCCTGGATATTTGAGAGAGTCTAAGTCCTGTGCACTCTTAGTGCTTATTACTCCTGCACATCTGCCATACTTGAAAGTAACCTTATCTATTAATCTACCTGTGATTCCACTGCATCTTTTTATGCATCCATACCTTACACTAGGTGCAGTGAATAGAATTACATCCCACTCCTTTCCTACATATTGAGCAGGACCATTTACCTGGCTAAGAGAAAGTCTTATCAGCTTTCTTGCTAACAACAACTTTAGATTTTGCAATAAGAGCAAGGTCATCAGCATATAGCAGTTCCCATGGGCATCCAGTTTTGAATTCTTCAGTTATGGCTTGGAGAACTATGATAACTAAGAGTGGACTTAGAACTAATCCCTATGAACTCCAACTTGCACGCTAAACTCATCATTGTATTCAAGGCTGACTCTCACCTTACTGACAGCTCTGCTGTACATGGCTTCTACAGTTCTAACAAACCACTCCTCTACTCCAAGCTTCCTTAGAGACTACCAGATAAAAGTGTGGGGAACCCTGTCGAAAACTTTCTCCAGGTCAACAAAAGCTAAGTACAATGGTTTACTTTTGGCCAAATACTTTTCTTGCAACTGTTCCTAGTGGAAGATGGCATCTGTGGTACTTCTCCCAGGAACAAAACCAAGCTGCATCTGTCTAGTTTACTTCTATTCCTAATCAATTGAGCTATAACTCTCTCTAACTTTCATGACCTGGTCCAGCAGATTGACACCTCTGTAGTTGTTTCTATCTATGGCATCATCTATACCCTTGTAGCAGTTAACTATAATACTACTACACCGGTCTCTGGGGATGATGCTTTCCTGAATAACCTGATTAACCATGCAAGTGACTAGGCTGTATCTCACACTGCCGGATATTTTAATTATCTCAGCAGTGATACCCAATGGTCCAGGGACTTTCTCAGCCTTCATATCCTTAATTGCCTAATCTATTATACTGCTATCAACTCCGATGGCTGGTCCTTCAATTGGTTTGATATTTGAAAGACTCTTCTTCTCCCAATCATTCTCCACATTTAACAACCTTTAATCATGGCATCTCCGTGCATCTTTCTTCTTTGAGTTACTAAGTGCAAGCATACCATTATCCATTCGCACACATTTTTCACCCATCACGTCTCTATTTTCTCTTATACACTGCTTTGCAATGCTGAACACCTCACGCCTCAGATCTTCATGCTGTGGAACATGGACAAACCTCTTACCTTCTGCTATTCCTTTTGCTATGTAAACCTGTTGCTTAGCCTATCTTCTAGCTTCTTGATATACTGTTCTGTTTCCACTGTTTTACCAGTCTTTCCAGGCCTGTCTCTTTGTTTTTTATAGCGCTGTCCATCTCTTTGTTCCACCATCATGTCACCCTTGGCCTTGATACAAGTTTGAATTTTATTGTAAAAGTAAAATTGCTGATGAGATAAGGTGTGGGGCTACCAACTCAGTTTTTCTGAGCAAGATGCTTTATTTTATCTGCCTCAGTTCATGCATTCTGGGAATGCTACTTGCAATAAGCTGGCATTCTATCCAGGGAAGACATTTCTCTTGTTTGCTTCGTGCTATAAAACCAAAGCTATGAACTAACTCCCAAGTGTCCTTAAGACATTGGAGACATTTACATTTGAATTTGATAACTTATTAACTGCTACAGAGTTTCACAAATCCAAAGTATGAATAATTATCTTTATAGGACAGGTGAGTGGGAATAAAGGATAAGTTCATGGAACTGGGGATGAAGTACTTTGAAAAATATCTTTGAGTAACTGAGCCAGAAGTTAAGATTAGGAAATTGTCATCCTTGTACTCAAGCCAGTAAATGATCATAATCATGATTTGGATCAAAGCATTAAACGATACCAGATAAGAGGAGAACAAAATCCCCTCAAGTGCGAAATGTTGCTTTTCCTTGCTAGCTAAAGGAAATGATATTATAACAATGCTAGAACATATATATGAAACCAGAAAAGAGTAAATATTCTTAATCTTATCATAATGATTGTTAGACATAAGAATTTCAGTTAATGGTGTTCATGGTATATACTTGCTTACAATGCCATTGTCATTTATGGTTTCCAGCAGAGCCAATCACTTGTTTACCGCATTTCTGATAGATGGTGAGAGTGATAAGAAAGTGTCTAACCCAATGCAAAGTACTTTGCTTGTAAAGCACTGACAACTGTTTTTCTTGACAATGTTTATACCCTATGTCAATACAAATAAGTAAAAAATACAGATGCATGTATCTCTTTTGTATATATCTCAGTTTTAGAATAAGTGTACTTCATTGCAGCATGTCATAAGAAGTGACCAAAAGAGTTGGCAACAGAAAAGATATTTGGCTGTGAAATACTGCCTCAGGAAATCAATCCAAACCATGCCAGCATGGAAAATAGGTCACTTGTCAAATCTTTTTAGTTCACCAGCAATGTCTTGCAAAGTGTGAGTGCCTTTCCCTAATGAAGGTGGAAATGGGCAGGAAATCTCCATACAGCTATTTCTTGGTGCAATGAGTTCTCCAAGATATGTTTAAGACTGCTCTTAACATTTGGGTGAAAGTTCCATCCAGCTTAGATTCCTGTTATTAGGTAAGTGTCCAGGTTGTTGCTTCATATAAACTCTACCATTGCACAGAAAAAAATTCTCTAAAGCAGCGCTTCTTAAACATTTTTCATTCATGACCCCATTTTGCATCACAAGATTTTTCGCAACCCCAGGTATTAAATATGAAATAAAACATACAAATAAATACATAAATCATTAATTTTTTTTGCTGAACAATATACATATGAAAAAAAATGAACTGATATAAAAAAGTAGTTATACTATTTGTCAAAATATAAGTAGTTTTACGATTTGTTTCAAGTACAAAAATAAACCAAAGTAAAAAATCAATGTGATGGATGTGCTTGTTTTTTGCTGCATAACAAATTAAACCTTGGTGTAATATTTGACACTGCTGAACATTTTTCAGCATTGAACAATATTTGGTTTTAATAAGGGTTAAAGCTGAAAAAGTAATTTCACATAGGTATGTGGCACATCACGTTAAATATTGTGCATTTGTGAAATAGCATATAAACTGAAATTCAAGTGTTTGAATTTAATTTTCATGACCCCATTTGGGGTCGCGACCCATAGTTTAAGAAGCACTGTTCTAAAGGATGTCCAACAGGATTCATTTCCAGACAACATCCAGTTTGTTTAGGGTTAACCATGCTTTAGCTATCTGAGTTCTTATGTCCTTTTCAGTTGAGACTATCTCAGAATTGAGATACATGAAATCATCAACTTGATTCATGGGTTCTCTACTGATGTTGGTGATAAACAAGGATCCATCACCAACATCATGCTTTCATTTAAGTAAAGGATTACATCATATGATGTGTGCTAAAAGATATAGTTAATATTAGTAATAGTGATTTATGATACTGTTACAAGGCCTTGGTGCAGTAAGGATGGTAGTGGGGAGATTTGGGGACGTTTATTGTCCTGTAAAGTAGCATTATTACAATATAATACAATATGGTTACACAGTAAATGAAAATGAAACTAGTAATAATACAACCTTCACTCCGTTCTACTTCATTGTCTTTTCCATGGATAATTCCAATTTTTTTCTTAAGGCCTACATCTGTGTTCTTTTCTGCTTTCTCATGACTTTCCAAAAAACTTTGCTGCCTTTTAGGAGCCTCTTTTCTCCATGTTTGAAAATTTGAATCTAGTTCATTTGCTTCTGTTGAAATATGGAACATGGAAGAATATGGCTTAATTTGGAGCTTATTTGATGCTGACTTTTCAGGTACATATGAGTAGTAGGCAATTATGACCCAGACAGAGACAAAAATAAGACAAATAGCCCGGCATTGCCATTTCATCTTGTAATGTGTAATGATCACATCTAGGTCTTATGCATTGGATGTCATATATCTAAAAAACAAAAAAATTAAGATAGTGTCAATGAAACATATTGCTAGAAAAATATGGTATTCAGATACACATCTCTAAGTAATAATTCATACAAAGGTTTTCAGAGAGAGAAAAGTTTTATGTTGTCAGATTGCCTCCGTTTAAGGCTTTATGAAAATATAAGCAACTTTCTGTTTGTGGATGTTTTGTCCTTCAAAGGCTATGCAATGTGATCAATGTTTCAGAACTATATCATGACAAGATGAAGAAATGTGATCAGTTAAAGGAACAATTTAACAGCAAGTCAAGTGGAATGTATGACCTGTCAGATATATAAATATAAAAACAAAAGTATGACCTGTCAGATGTATAAATGTAAATTTGAGAGATGAATAATATGGAGATAGTAAATATAGCTGAGAGACAAGCAGACTAAGAAAATATATTAGTACACAGAGAGTCATATATTTTAATAAACGAAATTAAGCCTTGTACATGTGCCACTACTTTTACAACTATAAATTTAGAATCACAAAATTCTTTTAACACCTTGGTATAAGAATAATGCTTATTTTAATGTATTATAATGTTCCATTGTCTGTTGAAGAATTATGATACTTCTCTTATAAAAGTTACTCATTCATTTGAATACCTGTAACAAACTTTAAAGAACTTCCTCCATTTTCTCATAACCAAATGTCGTCTTACTGTTAGAAAATGCCTTCATCCATTTTTTGGCAAATGCCATCATTTATTCAGTCAGACAAGAGGGTCTCCTTTTCAGCAACCAAATGGAAAAAAATTCCTAATTAGTCATGGATTTCTATTTGTCATATGAACCAACAAGCTCATTTGGATGTAGAATGAAAAGTATAATGGGATCAAATGGAGCCATATGAAAGATTAACCCTTAAAAATAAGAAATTAAAGCTTTAACAAAGGGAAACTGTGCTGGTAGAAGCTTTACATGCTTTCTAATCATTACTATGTACAGTTACAAATGAGATAACTCATGAAAAGCTGTTCTCTTTTTTTTTTTAGAAAAAATACAAGATTAACACTTCCCACTTGGGTCTCCAAACTCCTCGTCGTCGTCGTCGTCGTCTGTACTGTTGGGGTTACTATACAGTTCACAAAACTATAAAGCTCATGGGAAGAAGTTGGATTTATGCTAGGAGATGACATGTATGAGACAACAGAGGGACCAGCTATCCGAGTTGACAGTACCATGGTAGATAAAGCAATTAAGAGTATGAAGACAGGGAAAGCCCCCCGGCCCATCAGGAATCACTGCGGAGATGCTCAAAATATCTGGCAGTGTCAGCTATAGCCTAGTCGCCCGTATTACGAACCAGGTGATACACGAAGGAGTCATACCCAATGACTGGTGTAGCAGCACTATAGTCAACTGCTACAAAGGTAAAGGTGACACTTTAGATACAAATAATTACAGAGGTATCAAGCTTTTAGATCAGGTAATGAAAGTCACGGAGAGGGTTATAGCTCAACTGCTTAGGGAGCGAGTCAG
>NC_068989.1:30961233-30967492 GCF_001194135.2 Octopus bimaculoides | reverse complement strand
GGGAATTAATGACCAACTTGCTGATCACCGTCATCCAATGCCACTCCCTGCTGAACTGATACAGAAACTCGGAGGTGGATTCAGATATACAAAGATAGACCTTGCTGATGCCTATAATCAGATCAAGCTGGCTCCAGAGAGTCAACGCAGACTCGCACTCACCGTGGAGTACTCCTGCAGCAACGACTCCCTTTTGGAATAAAGTCAGCACCTGGTTACTTTCAGGAGATCATGGAAAACCTGACCCATGATCTACCTGGAGTGGCAGTCTTCCAGGATGACATGCTCGTCAGTGGGAAAGATGCAAACAGTCACCTAAACAGTCTGCTCACACGTCTAAGCGTGTGGTTCGTCTGAGTTCATTGTTTCATTGTTGTTGTTTTGTGTGACTGTCGTAGTAAAATGTCATTGATATATATGGCAGACATGATTCTTGTTTATGCATAACGAACATTGGGTGAGTGCGTTCTTTGTATGTAATTGAATAATAAATGTAATAATTAAATTTGTATAACTCGTTGTGTTATCTCTGCGAGTCTTCCGAGGGAAATACAACACCGCCGAAACAATGCAATGGGACACGTTAGATCGTTAACTCCTTATCTCCCGATCTAATTGAGGCCACAATAATCATAGGGTGCAGTCGAGGCAACGTTGTGCTCATACCGAGGATGCATCTTTTCCCATCAGGAGCAGACCTACCTTTCACATTTCGGAGGTCCCAGTTTCCAGTCAGGCCATGCTTTGCAATGTCAATTAACAAAGCACAGGGGCAAATGCTGTCTGTCGCGGGAATACATTTGGGGGAGTCGTATTTCTCTTATGATGAGCTTTACGTTGGCTGCTCGCCTGTGGGCAGCAAGAGTGGTGCTTTCGAGTTCGTTCCACAAGGAAAAACAAAAAACATTGTGTACAGGGAGGTTTTATAGGATTACTTCACTTCCTAATTTAAAAAATTTTTTTGCCTTTTTGTCAGTAATTTCTAAGTAGGTGTAGGTTAATATTCATTGCAGCGCACTTGACACTTTCAACCATCAGCTGTAAAAAGGCTGATTCTTGCGGCGTTACAATGCTTCATTACAAATCAGACTCTGCTCATAAATCAGCTGTTCTTCCTCACCAACCCCAATTCGGCGGGCATTGGAGGACCATGGACATGTTACTATTTCACTTCCGTACGACTCTCAAACAGTCAACAATGCTTTTGTGACAACATTTACATTTTTAGGCGGTTCCCTGAAATTACTTCACACTTTACCAACACCTGGCCTCTGCTTAGCTCTATTTCCCTCCCTTCTTCAGCACAGCAGCCTCATCTTCTACATCCGACGTGCATGCAATATCTCCCCCCTTCCATCTCCTCTCTCAACATAACAGTTTACATCAGCAGCAACAGGATCGCAACATACAATTTGAAAACCAAGCAACATATCATTTTATACAACAACAAATGTAATCATAACGACGATCAATGAAACAAATGGATAAAAATAATTACATGAAGTAATTACATGCCATTCATCATCTCATCTTGTTCGCCTGTCAGAATGACGAGGACCATCTGATCTTCCAAGAGGGGGGTGGGGAGGTCATCATTGGTGAGTGCGGAGATGGCTGATAAGCCCAATTTGTGCTTGGAAAGATCTGCTGCTGTAGGGACAGGGAATGGTAGCAGGTGCCGGGGGCTTCAAAGCATTGTTCTTTCTGTTCTGCCTGCGCTTCTCTGCAGCAGCTTTCCTGTCACTTTCATATTGGCGGGGCACCGTTGTGAACAGCGGCCTGCCACTTGGTCCTATCTAAAGCTGTCTGCTCCCATGATGAGGGGTCAATGTTGAAGGCCTTCAGTGATACCTTTGGGCTGTCTTTAAACTGTTTCCTCTGGCGGCCATGGGAGCGCTTGCCATGCTGGAGCTCACCAAACAGAAGCTTCTTGGGTATTCTGTAGTCTGGCATGCGGGCTACATGACCAGCCCAGTGAAGCTGAGTTTTCATCAGGATGGTAGGGATGCTTGGGAGCCCGGCACGAGTGAGGACTTCTGTGTCTGGTATCCTTTCCTGCCAGCTTATGCGAAGTAGTTTCCTCAGCCTGGTGGTGTGGAAGTGATTTAGTTTTTTGGCATGGCGTTGGTAGATGGTCCACGACTCACATCCATAGAGTAGGGTAGTGAGTACGACAGCTTTGTAGACCTTGATCTTTGTCATGGAGGTGATGCCTCTTCTGTTCCATACATTCTTGTGGAGTCTGCCAAAGGCAGCACTTGCTTTGGCGAGTCTGGTGTTGATCTCATCATCAATGACTTACATTGTGGGAAAGCGTACTGCCAAGGTAGGTGAATTTGTCAACCGCGTTGAGTCTTTGCCCGTTGATGGAAATGTTGGGTTCTACATATGGTTTTCCCAGAGCGGGTTGGTGCATCACCTCGGTGTTCTTGGGGACGGTGTTAGTACGCCATAACAATTTACATCAAATAACAAGACTTCAAAAGTCGATAAATCTAAATATATACATCCTCTCTCTCACCATTATATTTTACATCAAATACAAAATATTCAAAAGTAACAGGTCATTTTACACATCTCCATGACAGAGGTGTTGTGATTCATCTATTCAGCACCACTACACTCTTGCCGGTCTGACATATGGTGAGTAGATGCTACTGTTGTATATTTTCAACCTTACCTGTATTTACTTACCCATGATTAATTCCCCTCTTTCCTCCATAGGGCATTTGTTCTGTTCTCACAGAGCATGAAGTTTTGTAACAGCACATCCACTGCGAACGTTTTACACAACCTTCCAGGGCTACCTACCAAATTGTTACAATTGTGAGAACGATAACACAGCCTTTTCAGGGCCACCTCACATTTTATTGTTACCCCTTCTTAGAGTTGCAATGCTCTTTGCAGGGCTTTCTATCCAGTTGCAAATTGATTGGTCGCGTGTTAACTTATATCAATCTTTGCCTCAATAATCATAATTGAATAGAATCATTAACAGTACTTTAAAGCAATTCAGCCCCGAGCAACACCGGGCACTTCTGCTAGCATATTTATATATGTTTTGTAATTTTAATTTTGCTAGTGAAATGAAACAATTGTAGGTGAATATGTTAATTAATTAATAAATTAATTTGTATCCATTAGATCTCTCTCTTTTCCAACTCAATAATAATATTTGATATTTTATATCTTATATATATAGGCCATTTCTCTCAGCTGGATGTCATTTTTCTTACCTTCTGACATTTTTTCTCATTTTTCCTCTTCTATTATTTTCTTCTATTTATTCTATTCCTAATTTCTCCCAGGTGTTACTCGTTACAATGCGTCTTGGCCTAACGGCCTTAATGTTTGTCTTTGTTGATTATTTACTCTGTATGTCCACTTTGTCATTGTTTGTTCGTTCGAAGCTCTAACTCTCCACAAATTTTGTATTTTAAAAATTTCTGAATGCTGCTGTTTTATGAAGACTTCCTATCTTGTCATTGAAAGCTCAAAATAAGGAGTAATTAACAGTTGACAACTGAGGAGGGGTTAGACTTCTTTTGACATTTTGTCCCGTACTTGTCTCTCATTACGTGTTTACATATTTTCCCCTCTTTGGTGATGTCCTGTTCTTATTGTAGATCTTTCTGATTTGGCAGACACTACTTGTTTTCTTAACGAAACACTTTCAAACTTGGGACACTGGTAGAATGTGTCATATAAAACATCTTTTAACTCTTACTGTTATTGAGAAAAGTTTATATTTTTATTTCGTGTTAAAATTGTCGTATTTCGGTAATTTTAACCAATCACTGACGTCTATTGAAGTGAAAACAATACTGCTGTGGATTGTCAACAAAACGTTGTGGCGGTGTAATGGGATATTTTCCCTTGAATAAAATTAGTGCCGTTGTTTGTCAACAACAACTATCGGCGGTACTGTTATTTATGACATCGTTCGTGCGTTTGTACGGGTTTTAGCATTAGGGTTTTAGGGTTAGGATTCGGGTTTTAGAATTAGGGTTAGGGTTAGGAACGATGTCATAAATAACAGTACCGCCGATAGTTGTTGTTGACAAACAACGGCACTAATTTTATTCAAGGGAAAAATCCCATTACACCACCACAACATTTTGTTGACAATCCACAGCAGTAATTGTTTTCACCTCAATAAACGTCAGTGATTGGTTGAAATTACCTAAATATAACTTTTAACATGAAATAACTTCGAATATGAAAATTTTTCTCTGCTCTATAAGACAAAATATACAAGTATACGAAGTTTTAAAGTGTTTCGGTAGAAAACACACTAAATAAAAACTAAATAAAAAATGGTGTCCGCCAAATCAGAAAGTTCTCTTATTGTATATTTTTTGGTATTTTGTCCTGTACTTGATGTATTTCATACATATATATTCAAATGCTTACATTCGAAATAAGATATTACTACTGTTAATATTATCTGTGGTGAATATTTGTAATTGACAATAATAACAACAGTAATACAGGCAATTCCTGGTTTAATAGCATTATATAGCTATAAAATTAAACATTAGTACGAAGCATCAACCTGTTTAGAAACAGGAGTTCCAATTCAACCACCAAAAAGCACCAAAATAACAGATGAAAACGGATGAAGAATTAAGAAATTAAAAAGCATACCATTAAGGATTATGCCATTCAGATGCTCATATACCATGGCTTTGGGTGCTGACCCAACAGGCCTCAACCTTCATCAGCATGAGTTACTGAAGAAAAAATTCTAAATCCACCATATAAATCCATTAGCCTTTTCTGGCTTGATTTGTGCCCAAACCAGGCCACATGGTGCAAATATTCGAATGCTTACATTCGAAATAAGATATTACTATTGTAAATAATATCTGTCATGAATATTTGTAATTCATAATAATAACAACAGTAATATAGGCGGTTCCAGGTTTAATAGCGTTATGCAGCTATAAAATTAAACATTAGCACGAAGACTATGGATGTTTAGAAATAGGAGTTAAAGTCACAATTCAACTACCAAAAAACACCAAAATAACAGCAAAATAAACCAGAACGCTAATGAATTTATAACGTTGTAGATTTAGAATTTTTTCTAATGTTTAATTATATACATATTTAGTTTTGACCCGCAGAAACGTCAAATTTCATCATATGAAAGAATGCCGTAAAGCCAAACAGATAGATACATAAGTAGATAGATAGGTACATAGGTAAGACAGACAAGTGCACACACATACATCACAAAAAAAAAAGGACGGAAACACATGACCATACTCATATACATACATACACACACTCCAAACACAGACACATATGGAGACACAGCCATATATAACAGACACATGTACATAGTCACACAAACCCATATACATAGACACACGCAAGTACACACAAACACATGAATATGCAGAATACATACATACATACATACACACCCACACACATTCATATGTGCATACACAAGCACACACATGCGCACAAACAGACAAAAAAAACAGAACGCAGCTCCAATAACGGTCAGTCAACATCCATTGACAAGGTTGCAAAAAGCAGCGAAAACTTTGGAAGGAAAAGTATAAATAATAAATGAATGGAAATCGAACCGGTGAGTGTGTTAGATAATAAAGGCATTAAGACAGTACGACTCTCCATATACACAACAAAATTTGCTTCAACACACGAATTCACATAAACAATCTTGCAGACCAGATACAAAAACGATATATTTACACACACACATTTGTAAATGATCAAGTAAATATAATTTACAATAAAAATTTGCAGATTTATTTTCATTAAAATATCAGCGTCTTCAGAGCAAAACGAGAAAGTGTAATAGAGGATGATTTCCCAACTCATAAACGAAAAATGTACTAACATTGATAGAAATTAAATTCTTATTAACTATAGTTGAATGTAAAATGAATAGCAATCCACTAGAACCGCTTATCGCATAGGAAACAACGAACTTACGACTCCCTAATAATTTCCACCATATTAAGAATTAACCTTATTTGTTTCTCAAAAGATTTTGTTTAAAATATAAAGTAAAAACGATATTGGTCAAAATACTTCAGGCTTAAAATTTGTAACTCATCTGCCAAATATTGTAAATTAACAGATTTGAAAAACATTGAAATAATATCTTCAAAACTTATCTTGTATATGAAAAAAAAAAAAACGCGATTACATCCCTGAATTTGCGCGTGTAAATTTCTATTATTATTAATATAAAAAAGGAAAAACATGAAAAGATTTTGCT
>NC_068989.1:30958783-30960201 GCF_001194135.2 Octopus bimaculoides | reverse complement strand
TCTTACTTTTTTCTGACCAGGCTCCCGTGGTTTTATGGGTTTTTCCACGTGTAACCTTTCCTTTTTCGAAGCGCCTCCCCCTTTGGGAGTTCTACTTATTTATTTATTTATTTATTTATCTATTTATTTATTATATCTTTCTCCGTTTTCTTCCTCTGTTTAGATGAACTTTCCTACCTTTTCGGACAAAACCTTTTGTAACCTTCGTCCTGTCTTTGTTCTTATATGTTTTTCATTGATATTAGCCCTTGTGGCCAATAAAACGAATTAATTATTATTATTATTAAGGCGGCGAGCTGGTAGAATCGTTTGCACGGTGGACGAAATGCTTAGCGGTACGTTCTGAGTTCAACATCCGCCGAGGTCGACTTTACCTGTCATCTTTTTGGTGTCAATAAATTAAGGGTACTACTTAAATATAGAGGTCCCGACGCATCTAACCCTAAAACTAACCCTAACCAACCCTAGAACTAACCTTAACCCTAACCCCTAACGAGTGTGTACTGTAAAAACATCGTTACGCAGATGCATCCGGATCTCTGTATTTAAGTGATGCCAAATTAAGTACCAGTTGAGGACTAGAGTCGATATAATCGACTATCCTCCTCCCCCAAATTTCAGGCCTTGTGCTTATAATAGAAAGGATTATTATTATTATTATTATTATTGAGTGAGTGAGAGAGCAGTGCATGCCATCAAAGTGACACCGGGGTAAAATATACGAAGCTCAGGATACGCATCATGATTACCCGTCTGCTTATGGTACACTAAGCACATACATCACAACCCTGTGTGCGTGACATGGTGATCTCATATCAAGATAAACAGCGCATGACCTTGCAGGTGGGGTCCAGTTAGAATTTTCTTCGGGTCGAGTAGCCCATCCCACTCAAAAGGCCCATGAATAAGAGTTGTTTAAGGATGTTGAACGAAACAGCCATATTTCCAAAGGTGAATTATCCAAACCTCAAAGAATTCCTCTCAACACATGACTACGATACTCCCCGACTACTTCTGCTCGTGATCAGAGAGGCACATATCATTAGCCACTAATGGACACGCTCAACCGGTTAAGGTCAAACAACTGATAAGCAAATCTGTGGTATTGAGCAGAATATTTGCTGTAGCCCATCTTTTATACCAAAACAAAATAATGTACATGATAACACTTCCAATCAGTTAAGATCAGAAGCCATGAGAGCCACTGCCTGGTACTGCATCAGGGCATAGTTACTGCCTAGTACAATTTATCATCATCATCATCATCATCATCATCGTCATCGTCATCGTCATCGTCATCGTCATCATCATCATCATCATCATCATCATTATCATTATTATTATTATTATTATTATTATTATTATTATTATTATTATTAAGGCAGCGAGCTGGTTGAATCGTTAGCACGCTGGACGAA
>NC_068989.1:30957306-30958561 GCF_001194135.2 Octopus bimaculoides | reverse complement strand
AGAAAAGATTATTGTTATTATTCCTTCGTAACACAGTGTGGGTAGAAAAGCACCGGAGTCTTTAGTCATCTGTCAAATCACAACAAGGACCTCAGACAGATAATACTTTACTTAAAATGTGCGCTGTGCCCAATAAGGCTGCTTTTTGCAAGACATCACTCTTGCATAGTATTTCCAGTTGCCTTAAGAAATCTTGAAGTTTCAATGGGATTGAGCCCAACGCTCCGATCACCACTGGTATCACTTTTACATTACCCTCTCGCATTCCATACAGTCTTGCCATTTCCACTTTCAATTCGGAGTACTTGGTGATTTTTTCAACCTCTTCTCTCACAACATTAATGTCATTTGGTATGGCTACATCAATGATCTGACAGTATTTGTCTCTCTTACATGTGACATTATCCCGCCGACGGTGTTCGATTGCACGATCCGTCTGAAGATCATAGTCTCAGAGTATCGTTACTTTTCCATCCTCCTGCATAACTTTACTTGGTACATGCTCATACCATTTCTCTGTTACTCCATATTGGTATTTACGGCATAAGAGCCAATGAAGATACGCACAAATTTTATCGTGGCAACGCTTGTATTCTTTTTGTGCAAGGCTCTCACATCCACTTAACAAGTGGGTCACATTTTCCACACTCTTTCCACAGAGTCTGCCTTTCTGGGTGTCAGAAGTTTTATAGCTGTTATACTTCACTGAATTGGTAGAGCCTGGTCTTGTACAGCAATGATCAGGCTTTCGGTGGTACACTTCAAATCACCACGCTTAAGCCTTGCCCACGATGCAATATCATCCTTAGCGTCTTGTGTATTTCTTTCAAACTGTCCATGCATTCTCATTTCAAGGTCTTTTCTCTTCTCAGCGCTTTGGTTAAACTAGTCCTTGCCCATCATTTCATCTGCATTTACACCCATATCTTTCGCGGCATATTGCAGCAGGCTTTATCACTATTTATCAACCACTCGGCAAGCGTTCTCCTTTCACTCCTTATATGATGGTCTATACTAATTAGTCCTCTGCCACCATTCTTTCTTTTCATACACAGTCTGTTTACGTTTGCTTTAGGGTGTAGCGCCCCATTCAGCATCATCAACTTTCTCGTCCTTCTATCTAGTGTTGATATTTCCTCCTTAGTCCATTTGAGGATGGACGCACTATATCTGACCACCGCAACTGCCCAGATATTCATTGCGGTAATCAAATTTTTGGCATTCAGGTTGGATTTATTATTATTATTATTATTAT
>NC_068989.1:30951202-30955594 GCF_001194135.2 Octopus bimaculoides | reverse complement strand
GTATTGATCTAACTCGTCTATAGTACTCTTTCTTTATTTTTTCTTTCATTTGTGTGTGTTGTATCCTATCTAGTTCATTGATTCCTAAATATTTGTATGGCTGGCTTTCGTCTAATTATTTTATTTCATTGGCTTTATCTAGTGTGATGTTTCTACTCTTAACTAGTTTTCCTCTTTTCAGGGTTGCTTTGGCACATTTTTCTAATCCAAATTTCATATCTATTTCTTTGGTAAATCCATGTACTGTCTGTAGTAGTGTTTCCAGCTCTTTATCATTTCTTCTTCTTCTTCTTCTTCTTCTTAAGGTGGCGAGCTGGTAGAATCGTTAGCATGCTGGACGAAATGGTTAGTGGTATGTCGCCCGTTGCTACGTTCTGAGTCCAAATTCCGCTGAGGTCGACTTTGCCTTTCATCCTTTCGAGGCCGATAAATTAAGTACCAGTGGAACACTGGGGTCGATGTAATCAGCTAGTCCTCTCTCACCAAATTTCAGGCCTTTTGCCTTTAGTAGAAAGGATTATTATTATCATTGATTTGAGTCAGGTTCGTTGTTATTCCTGGTGGAATTTACATGGGTAGCGGGTTACCACCTGTAACCTTACTACCCGTACAACTTTCATATTCCAAATTCTTGAAATTTCAAATTTTAAGGGATTATATTTTTTTTCATCCTCTTTCTTTACAATCATGGAACCAAACGGGCATGATGTATTATTTACTTGGCAGATTTACTTGTTCTTATCTATTATTTTGTCTAGCCTGTTATTTTCTAGTTTCTTGTCCGTTTGAATAGGAAAGTCCCACAGAATCTCACAATTATCCGACTCTAGCACACTTTCGACCCTATGTTCATACCATGTGTCTCCAGCTACAAATTCCCATTTCTGGCAAAACTTCCAGTGTAAAACTTTTACTACTTAGTCATGCCTCCATTTCTTACATTCTTCCTATGCCAACTTGGGACATTCTGCAACAATGTGTGTCACTGTCTCGTTCCAACTTCCACAGATTCTACATTTTTGTGACACATTCTCCCCATATACATTTTCCCTCAAGTTGTTAGTTTTTATCGCTTGATCCTGGGCTGCTACAATTAGGCTCTCTGTTTCTTTTTTTTTAATTACCCCACCCTTTTTTAAAAACCAAGTTCAGGATTTTGTTCCACATACTTCTTCAGTGGCTCTCCAAAATTGACCATACAGAGGTTTCTCTTCAATCTGTCTCATGTGCTCTCTTTGAATTTCATTCTTGTCCCTTTCTCCTAGTCCGCACTTGATCACTTGTTCCTTACTCACTGTCTTAAGTAGTTTCTCTGTGCTATTCTGTAAATATTCTAGTATGTTTTTTTTTTTCCATATGTACACACTCTTCTTTCCATATATACACACTCTTCCATCTTAGTCTCTCTTCAGGCACAGCCGGTTGATATCAGTTTTTTGGATGGTGGGCTCCATACACTGTCAACAGCTTTCTAGTTTTTCTGTCAAGTTTCTGTATATCGTTTTTCGGCCAGTCTACAATTCCAACTTCATATCTGATAACAGGCATTGCTCTTGCATTCATTGCTTCAATAACATTTTTCATATTCAGCTTTGACTGCAATAATTTTCTCACTCTTCTTGAATACTTTCTACTGATAATTTGCTCCATTTCCTCATGTTTTATTTCATCTGTTTCCGGTATTCCCAACTACTTATACCACTGTCCTTTCTCAACCGCTTTCATTGTTTACCCATTTGGCATTTCAATTTTTTCGCTTCTTTCAAGTCTTCCTCATTTCATTTTCAACATAGCGCATTTTTCGATTCCCAAATTCCATAACTACATCATTTGAGAAAATGCGAATGGTATGTATAAGATTTTTAAGCTGTTACTCATTTTTCGCATAAATTTTTATATCATTCATAACAAGATGATTTATCTGACCATAGCCGTTTCCCAAATTGTAAGCCATTTTAACTTTACGCAGTATCTAACTGAGCGGTATGATGGCCAGTACAAATAGTAGTCGAGATAAGCTACCACTTTGAAATATTCCACGTCTGATGTTCACTTTCCTAAGTCTTGCATTTTCTCCATATTTTCTGCCATTCCAAACATGCTCATTGTTTTACTTATCCGACTGTGCGGTATCATGTCATATGCATTTTTGTAATCTAATCATGCTACATTTAATCCCACCAGTCTGCCTCTACAGTTTCTAATTATCATTTTGTCAACTAATAACTATTGCTCTACTTTGTTCTCTGCATCTTTCTCTGCTCTTCTAGAAGTAGACTGTTACTTTCTAAATGATAATATAGCTTTTCCCCCAATACACCAGTCGTATGCTTCCACATTAATGGTAAACAGGTTATAGGTCGAAAATTTGATGCAAAAGTGCCTTTCAAAATATCCTTGAGACATAACAGCGTTTGTCCACTTGTCATCCAGGTAGGGATGTGACCATGCAGCAGGCATGTGACCACCCAGTTGTGCAGCGATCCTTTCATGCAACTGTGTGAAGTTTTTAACTTTAGTCTCACTGTATATAGATCGATTCTGACGTCCTTTTGCCTTGACACAGTTGCAAGTTATCTTTCCACCCTTGTTAGCCACTCTGCGCTTTCTTTCTGTCTCACCGGCCTGTTCCACAGTTCTCTCCAAAATATTTTATTTTCTTCTACATCAGGAATCAGTTCCTGATGTTTGTCCCCATCAATTTTCTCAAAAGGACGCCTTCTATTTGGTTGGAAAGTCTATTCTGTTCAAAGCTTTTGCATCTAGCATCTTTTCAGTTTGACCTTTAACGCTGTCACCCTTTGTGATAATTCTTCATGTACTGTTTGCGTTCTTCTTTCTAACCTGTACTGTATATTCAACTTTCTGATTACTATCCCATTCTTGAGTTCTCTTTTCATTCAATTAACCTATTCAATTGCCCCAGTTCTTTCCGCATCTCAGTCATTTATACGATTTGCCTTTGCCTGGTCGGATGCTTCAAAAACTTCTTTTTCCTCCCATATTTTCTTCATCCGTTTCATGAAACCTCATTTATTTGGCTCCCTTCTCAACCAGCATTCAATTACAATTTTGTTTACTTCTTTTTTCCCATTTAATTTTTTTCCTTTTGCATTTTTGATTTCGATTCTGGTCCTGATCAATGGCTTGATGACAACCTGCCGGAGTTTGATCAGACGCTCCTTGCCTGCCGTACGCGGCAGCTTCGTCGTTAACAGTTCCGGTCGCGATAGCGCAATTGTGTTTATTATTTGATTTTGACATCAATCATTTAGAGCAGTGGTTCCCAAACTTTTGCAGGCTACCGCCCCCTTGACACCCAGGCCACATTCCTCTTTCTGAAGCAAATTCAAAAGCAATTGTGTTTCACAAATAAAACTTAACCTAATGAACCCATTATTTTGTTGTTTTTACATGAATCGCCACTCCATTATCGCCCCATTTTTTTTTACATCAATCGCTACCCCATTGTCGCCCCACTTTTCTTCAACACCCCCTTGGAACTTTCCACCGACCCCAGGAGGGGCAATACTGCCCACTTTGGGAACCACTGATTCAGAAGTAGCATTTGAAAAGTTGTGAACCACCAGTATTTTTATCGTGACATCATCACTAGGTGGGTTGCTAACCAAGGCTCAGAGTCCACACCTAACCTCGTATACACTGTAATCACTTCCAGCCTCATTCATGCTGTTGTTTAATACCTTGTATTTGACATTTTCACTCACGGGGATTCTGGTGATAAGGTGACACAACCACCGGGTGATTTTATTGAGACACCATCTCTATAGGAGTTGCCGAGAGACAGACTTAACCCCACCAGACGCCAACCTGGTATTTCAAGGTCTGGGGATGGGCTTACAGCTACTACATCTTGCCCAACGGTGACATGAAGGTAGTTATGGTTAAGGGTAACCTTATTCATCTCCCGTCAAGACGTCACAACCAGATGAAGTTTCATGCCATACCCAGGGCATATTATTATTAGTATCAATATTATTGGATCTTTTTGGCTTGACGGGCAACATTTTTCATTAATGTTTTATGTAGTGTTTTTGGTACCGAAACACTTTCAAACTTCGTATGCTTGTATATTTTGTATTATAGAACAAATAAAAAATTTTGTATTCGAAGTTATTTCATGTAAAAAGTTGTCGTATTTCGGTAATTTCAACCAATCACTGACGTCTATTGAGGTGAAAACAATTAATGCCGTGGAAATGTAAACAACGGTGTCATGGGATCTTTTCCCTTGAATAAAATTAGTGCCGTTGTTTGTCAACAACAACTACCCGTGTTACTCTTATTTATGACATCGTTCGTGCGTTTGTACTGATTTTAGCTTTAGGGTTTTAGGGTTAGGGTTCGGGTTTTAGAGTTAGGGTTAGTTTT
>NC_068989.1:30942720-30949514 GCF_001194135.2 Octopus bimaculoides | reverse complement strand
GCCCTTCACAGCGCTCAGCGTCGCGCACTAAAAGACACGGGCCGCTGGCCGCCCGACAGGAAATCTCGTAGGGCATCCCCAAGGTCCCGAACAACGTAGCAAACAGATCGTGAAAGGCCTTGCACATCTCCTCCTGGCCTTTGATCTCCTGTCGTTAACCACAGACCTAATCGTAGCATCCACGCCACATTGGGTTTCTACCGAGCAAACCCACCCGGCAATGACGATACCCTCGTGTTTGGCATTGAGGTGTCGGTCCAAGGCCGATCTCGCCGCCAAAACTTAGGGTGCAGAACCCACTCTCAGCGCCTTCTAACGCCTTAACTAGTTCCCTTTCTACTCTTGTCTGCTCTAAACTTAGCTGCTTGCTGAATATAGTTGACTCAATTCGAATGGCTCTTTTGAGGACACTCCACCACGGTTATTTAACACAGTGCCGGTTAGTGCCCTCATCACTAACACATTAATCTGGCTACGGCAAGTTTTGCAATCCAATAGGGACTTGTTCAACTTCCAATAACCAGATCCCTGTCGATGAACCTTATCTATTTGCAACCTACACATCACTAGTTTGTGATTCGTGTAGGGTACATAGGTAAATTATGGACAACTAACACTAGACTAGTATTAACTATTATCCTATCTATATAAGACCTGATTGATGTGTCGTGATTGTTCCAAGTCCACATTGACACGCACGGATTATCAAGTCTGAATTGATCTGCTAGCCTAAATCGCTTCAGCAGATCGACGAGGCGTGAGTCACATTTCCTATCGTTCGAGCCAACGCTATCCACGCATGCATAGAGAATAACTTTAAAGTTACCTAACACAACTAGTGTCTTCGACGTCACCAGGAAATTCTCCAGACGTTGATAGATCCCATTCCATTTGCCTGTTGCGTTAGGTGCGTTAATGCCAACTACCTGAAGGCCTTACCACTCTATGTCAGATCCAGAACAACCAAATCGCCTTCTGGATCCACGGAGATTGTATGAGTCTGCAGAGCCACGTTTTTCCTGAGCAAAACTACAACCCCTCCTCCCTCTCCATCCGACAAGGAGACATGATTTTCTCATAGCCGTTCAGGAGAGAGGAGAAAGCCTGTCCAATTTGGTCTCTGTAGCAACCATGACATCGATTCCGTGTGTACTGAGGTCGTCGAGGAAACAAGCCTGCTTCCTCTTCGACCCCAAGCAACGCACATTCAAACAATCGATACATAGTGCAGCCATGTCATATCAAAGAAAAGAAGGAGGAAAAATTCAGAGCTTACCTTGCTCATTTCGTTTTTCCGAGTGGGATAGTCCTCAGTACCACTGGGACTATCCCCTCCTCCTCCTTCTCATCTAAAAATGGTTCAATCGGCAGGTTGAATATTACCTCTGCCTCAACTGAAGCGTAGCTCCCGGCATGCACTTGCAATTCCTCCATACTTACTGTAATTTTCGCCCCTGCTGGGGGAGAAAACAGAACAATGAAATAATGCAAGTCAAACAATCACCAACCAATGGTAAACAAAGGACAACTTATCCATCACGATACAAAAATCAACTGAGAATTACGATGCAAAAATCAACTGAGAACAGACTGGCTATGAAAGGCGCGAATTAAAAAATGTGTTCTTTTATATAAGTGATGAACCAGAAGTCCCTGACTTCCACATCAACCGGAAGCTTCGAGGATGTTCGAGAACTTTCTAGAAGGTCGAGGAAGATTACTCTCGTTAAATCCCTTTTTCGTTTCGCTTTCCTGCTTGACCGCCAGGGTTCACTACATAACTCCCTCCTCAGGCGAGCAGTCGATAAGCAAAATCATTGTAGTGATCCAGGGCAGATACGAAGCAAAACGAGGTTGCAGAAACATGTGCTTGCAAAACAAGTAGTAAAACAGGAAAAAAATCAATACATGCATCATGATAGATACTGAATATGATTGCAGAGTTTGGCGCAGTAAACCTTTAGCTACACTGTTATGCACATCAAACATGGCAAAATGAAAATGCAATTTGAAACATGCATGGGAAAAATGTTTGTGAATAAACGTTCTTTTGTGAAAGAAATAGAAAACAGTTTGTTTTATAACACTAAGTTAAATATACATAGTTCTGGATAATTTTTGTGGCCAATGTACTGTTCTACCACTTCTTTTGATATACGGTTTAAAGGTATGTTGTGTTTGGGGTGCATGTGGTGGTGTTGGTGTAGGAGTGAATGTACGTAGTATGCCAGGTTCTTGAAGGAGATTTTCTGAGAAAGCTTTTCTTATTCTGTCAATGGATATTGTTTCTTTTCGACCATTAATGTCGACTATGAAGTTTTTTAGTGAGTGCGACAATACACGTAAGGTCCAGAATAAGGTGATGTAAGAGGTCCTTTAACAGAATCGTTCCGAATAAAAACATGTGTCTACTCAGAGATGTCTGATGGGACAGCAGAAGATATTGATTGGTCCCGTGGAGACATTAGTGGAAGATTGGAGAAATAAGAACGAAATCTGTTGACGCATGATGACGTATCAGAATCTGGTGAATCAACTGGTGTGAACATTTGACAGGGAAGCGTCAAGGTGGTGCCGTAAAGAAGTTCGGCTGAGGAGAAACCTAAATCTGTCTTAACAGCGGAGGCAACCAAGAAGAACAATTGGCAGGAATTCGGTCTAACGTTGCGGGTTAGGAGTAGCGCATTGTGCAGCTTTTAACTGTCTGTGGAATCGTTCTATCATTCCATTGGAAGCTGGGTGATAACTTGTATGAATTCGATGAGCACCCAAGAGTCGTGATATTTCACGGAATAAAGAAGCTTCGAACTGGCATCTCCTATCAGTTGTTATTTTAGATGGGACACCAAAGCGCGCCACCCAATTGGAAATGAACGCTTGGGCGGCAGATTCACTGTAATGTCAATCAGAGGTATGGCTTCAGGCCATCGAGAGAAACGATCGATGCAAGTCAAGATGTACCTGAAACCGCGACTAACGGGCCAGGGTCCAACAATGTCGATGTGGACATGACGGAAACGAGCGTCTTGTGGGCTGAATTTTCCGAGAGGAGCATGAACATGTCGATGGACCCTGGTGTGTTGATACTGCAAACAAGAACGTGTCCAACTGGTGATTATACGACGCATGTTAGGCCAGAAGAAACGGGCTGTAATGAGCTTTACCGTGGCGGCTATGTCAGGATGCGACAACGAATGAAGAGCATCGTAAACGGTACGCAAATGACGATGTGGAACAAGCGGTCTAGATGAGCCGGTAGAGATGTCACAAAGGATCCATCCTTCAGCAGACTGAATGGGTAAGTATTCAAATCTGCAACAGGAATATTGGTTGGAGGAAGTGTCCAAAGGAGGTTGGTTTGTAGCAATAGCAACCAAACCAATGTGTGCAGGAGACGAAAGTGAACACACAGGTATGTTTTGCAGATCCGGCTATATGACGAATGTCGCTGGTATATTGCGAGATGAAATCCAAGTTTCTGTATGTCCTCCGCAAGTATTTATCGGACTTGGATTGAAGAGCGAATGTAAGAGGTTTATGATCTGAGAATACCGTGAACTCCCGACCTTCTAGAAGATGGTGGAAGTGTCTCACAGCAAGATAAGCTGCTAAGAGCTCTCTGTCAAAAGTACTGTAACGCTGTTCTGCTGGCTTGAGTTGACGTGAGAAAAAAGCAAGTGGTTGAGATTTCTGGTTGATGATGTGTTCTAAAACGGCGCCGACAGCGATCGTGAACATGCCTATTGTTAGGGATAGTTTCGCGTTTGCAGTAGGATGAGCGAGAAAGGAAACTTTAGCAAATTCAAACTTGACGGAGTCGAAAGCTTGCAAGGCGTCAACCGAAAGGGAAATAGATGCGTTTTTCTTCTTTGTGGATTTCAAAAGTGTCAGGGGAAACAACTTGTCCGCGCAGTTCGGGATGAAAGTTCTGTAAAAATTTAACCCCCAAAAGTGACATACTTGTCTCAATGAAGTAAGGGGTGCGATTTTCTGAATAGCATCCACTTTAGATGGGAGGGGTCGAATTCTCTCTGCGTATATAAGATGTCTGAGGAATTCCAATGAAGTTGTACCGAATACACATTTAGCTGAATTGATCTTTACATGATACGCTCGCAGACGTTGAAACAACTGAGATAGATGTTGATAATGATGTTCAACTCTGTCGCTGGCTACTAGGAGGCCATCTACATAAGCAAAAACAAAATTCAATCCGCGTACGACTTCGTTGAGGAAAGGCTGGAATGTACTGAAAGCATTTCTCAGACCAAAAGGCATAGATAGGAATTCGAATGAACCAAACAGAGTAGTTACGGCAGTTTTAGGTATATCTTCCGGGTTCATCGGGATTTGGTGGTACGCACGTACCAGATCTTCTTTGAAAAATATAGTGCAACCATGGAGAACATAGGAAAAATCCTTTAAGTTGGGTAGGGGATAACGATAGGGCGTGGTGATAGCATTAAGTCTCTTGTAATCACCAACGGGTCTAAAATATGCTTCACCCTTCCGAGCTAAGTGTAGCGGAGATACCCAAGGGCTAGTAGGAGGACATATAAGACCAAGCTTGAACCTTTTTTACGAATTCAGTGCGGGCTTTCTTGAGCCTGTCTGGCGCTAGCCTACGTGGACGAGAGAAAACGGGTGGACCAATCGTTGTAATAAAATGTTGAGTCGAGTGGACTGTCTGAGTAGGCTTAAATGATAGATCCGTTTACTCGGGAAACAAAGCAAGAAAAGTATGTAACTGGTTACTGGCAGCAGCTACAAAAAATGATGGGCTGAGGATAGCAGCCGTAGATTCACATGCAGGCATAATAAAAGATGTGGTAGTGTCCACAAGTTTCTGTTTCCTGACATCTACGAAGAGTGAATAGTGGTGTAAGAAGTCTGCCTCGAGGATAGAATGCGGTAGGTTAAAAATCCATTTAAAATCTCGACGCAAGGCAAGGTCTAGAGTTAAAGATATTTGACCGAAGGTTTTAATGAGAGACTGGTTCACCGCATATAAGGAAATACTGGATAACTGTGGCTTGTTAGAGCTGAACCGTAATGGTAAAATACTGCAACTTGATCCCGTATCGACCATGAACGACATGTTTGAGACAAGGTTCCTAATGAAGAAAGCACGATTAGCTGAAAAGTTGTGAGAGAGGTCTAACGTGCCCAGGCTCTCTAGGTTCAGTTTTCCGACACTTTAAAGGCACAAGGCGTGTTACAATGACGTGCCTTGTCGTGAAAATGTGCGTGGTACCAGCACACCGAAGAATTGTGGGTTGAAAAGGTGTTACGTCGTTTAGAAAAGAAAGAACGGCTTCGCGAACGCCGTCTAACACGACAGAATTGAGCTATTTGGCGCGTTGAACCATCGATAGCCTTCAACGTGGTGTCTCCATTTTCATTATCAGGCTGTTGTCGAGAAGACGATGAAACAATAACCGAATCAGCCGCGATGGGTCTTTGAGAAAATTCCCTTATCCTATCTGCAGACGAAGCGATTTGAGCTATAGTGTTGGTGTCAACCATATTCGCCAATATTGTCTGTACATTAGTTGGTAAGCAGGAAAAAACTAATTTCTTTATGAAGAAGCTGTCTGCAGGTGTATTGTCACTGAGTTCTCTGATCCGCCTAAGAAATTCTGAAGGAGTTCTGTCACCCAAGTTCTCACCCTGTAACAATGCATGGAAACGGCTTTCTGCTGATTTAGAATTTCTGCGTAGTATTTCTGTTCTCAGAGAATCGTAGACCATGTTTTGTGGAAGATCTGTGATGATATCTTTAACGGTGTCTGCTAATATGGCAGGAATGCCACTAATAAGCACGTGTAGCTTTTGTTGAGCGGCTTGTATACCATGTGCTGTGAAATAACAATCAAGCTGTGCAAACCATAGCTTAGCGTCGCCGGAGTAAGCTGGTATGGAAGTGTTATTCATGATTATGACAAAGAACAGGCGTGACAAGTGACTTTCTTATTTGACGCGGAAGTGCTGGTAGAGTAATGTAGAGATTACCCTGAAAAGTGTAGTGTGGCGTCGATTTACCATGTGCTGTGGTTTGCGTATTCAGAAATCGGGTTTACTATTTTATGGTGAAATGTCCGCAGTGGCTATCGTGTTCTTGACGTCGGGGTTACCATTTTATAGCGATGTCTATTAAGTGACATCCTATGATTTAATAAGCATGTGAGAAAGAGGGGTCACAATCTTGTACGTAATGACAAGAAAATAAGAATTTGCGAGACGTTTGTCATAACATATTTATTACCGGAGGTAATGCATTAATATATAAGGTTAATTGAAGGAAAACTTGTAACATCACATGAACATATTCTTTTGCAACCACAGCTCTATGTAAACGATGCGAACGTACGCGCGTGCGAATGTGTATGCGAGTGAACCGACTCAATGCATGTCAAAGAATCAACAGGCCATGAATGAATTTCTTTATTGCCTACTAGCAGAATAACCCGACTTTGTCCGGGTGTGACTTATTACGCTATCTACGATAAGTCTTGCTCGGTGAAAATCAACTGAAAAAGAAAGCCTTACAACGAAAGAACCCTTATGATGTAAATATGTTCATAATTCAAAAGACGATGAAATTAATAGGGAAAGTCTGAAGGCTGTTTTGCGTAAAATTATTAAGCGTACGTAAATTTCATCCGTCCAATTGGCTATAGAAATGCTTGTGCAAAACAACTTTTTGCGCTGCCCTGATTATACATAGCAGGGTAATCCCTTTTCGCAGGAGCTAGGACGGCAATTTGTGATGAAGCAATTGCTGGTGATCTGTT
>NC_068989.1:30925720-30941645 GCF_001194135.2 Octopus bimaculoides | reverse complement strand
AATAGGTAAAGAATACTAAGAGGAAAGTTTAATCTATGACTTTGTATGTATCACTTTCTCTCTCTCTGTCTCCCTCTTTTACTCTTACTCTCTATATTATATGTTGAGCGCGTGTGTAAGAACGCTGTTCCAGGTAGAAGGGAAGAAATATAAAAGTTGCTAGAAACAACAGCCAAATCTCACTTAAATCACACAAAGTAAACGGAATTTTAAAAATCTAATTACTGCACTGGAAAGTTCAGATCGAGAAAATTCCATTGATGTAAATTTTTTTACGAAAAAGTGGAAAATGTGGATTTCTATAAACTTTTAAAAAGGCTTCACACAGACACACAATTTCAGCTTTATATATTAAGATATTAGGGCATACATAGAAAAGCACACACGAGGGGTCAGGGACAAACAATGGTCAGTATTACAGGGGAGTGGGGTAGTGCTGCTGTGAGTACAAAATAAAAAAATGGGATGAGAAAAAACCGTTATGAATTAAGAATTTTTTTATGAAATATATAATTAAAATTATACTAAATTATGAAGTTTTTCTGGGTTCGTATTCAACCCGCCAATTTCGAACATTTTGTTTTCTTTATTTTTCGTTATTTGGTATGGAAGCATTTTCCTCCTCCTTCTCTGTTTGACCGGCTACACCAGCACGGCCCCGTTCATACTCAACTTTCTTATCACATTTGTCCATCTTTTCTCATACACGCTGTGAAGCAGGTACTTTCTCTCCAAATGGAGCTTGCTCCAAAGGTGGAAGTTGAACCAACTTACCAACCCTTATCGAGAGATAAAGTAGCCTGCCTTCAAACCCTTTTGCCTGTGTCCTCCACACTGTCTCTTTCAGTATGGCTACCATGCAGAAGAAAGCTGCTTTCCTTTCCTTGTTAAGAGAGGGAGGTGGTACAATTTTAACTATGGACTAAGTCGAGAGCCGTACTCTTTCACCGTCCGACATCAGCTATTACCAACCCCTTTAACTCCCCACAATGTACGAAGATGTGCGTGACAGTTTCACTGACGCGCCCACACCTCGGACATGTGGGGGGTGGGGGTGGAAACCTTTCTCGAACCGGTAAGTCCGATAGCACAGCCAGGTCAAGGATTTCTAGAAGTTATCCAGATACCTCGGCCCAAATGTCCTCTCAAACAGGTTAGTCACTTGTTCGTCATCAAAGCCCAGACTCTCCCCAGGACGTCATCAGACTTAAACTCTACCAACCCACTATAAAAATCCGCAGTGGTAACCTCGCTACCTGTATTGCTTTCTTGGGAGAACAGAGTGAGTGCTTGTCTCCACTCCTTCTACCATTCCCCCATCTTAGATCTCCGCCTGATCCATGTACCTAAGTCCCTGAGGGACTCCAATTGTGGGAAAAGCTGCTTGGCGTGCGGTGACCACACATGCTCACCATCCAGGTAGCGCCGGAGGTGTCTCAGCCTCAACGCGTGCTTGCGCATCGTCAGCCAAGGCATCCCCAGCCCACATTTTAATGGTTTCTGGCAGCAGATGGAGTATCTCACAAGTGGTGGTTTCCCCTTCCACAAAAACCGGAAAAGGATCCGTTCCAGCTTGGTCAGCCACAAACTGGGGAAAGGCATGACGCTCAGGCGGTAGCTTATCACATGCTATAAACACCTATGCAACCTTGGCCCTCTCTAGCAAGAATAATGACCTCCCAGACCAGATCTGGGTTATGGCCATCACCTTACTCGCTACCTCACTCCAGTTCTTCTCCACCTGGAGATCTGATGCAAACCAGATTCCAAGCAATTTAACCGAGCCCTCCGTCCAGCGTCCGACGATGCTGTTGGGAGGCATCGACTTGCCAAGTTGCAAGCTAACTGACTTTTCCTGGTTAATTTTTTACACTTCCACCGCTTCGTATTCTTTGATGGCATCTTCTACACGAGGTAGCTGCCCTTCATCAGATACAATGATGGTAATATCATCCGCATATATCGTCACACTTCTACCATAACATAGATCACGCGGGTCTGTCTCCATTGAACCTAACCTACGCAGCAGTAGCTCCAGAGCCAATACAGACAAGAACGGGGAAGAGGGAAGCCCTGGCGAACTGAACGTTCAATCGCGAACGGGCTAGAGAAGAACCTATTCACCCGGACTGCAGATTCGATGTTGCAATATAAAGCTTTGATCCAAGCTCGGAAAATCGGGCCCAGACCGACCACCCGGAGGACCGCCGCCAAAAATCGATGGTCAACCCTATCGAATACCTTAGATTGGTCTAAATTCACCAGTGCCAGCAACTTTACTAACCCTCTATATGGTGTAGCGTATGAGATGAAGGTTGTCGAATATCGTCCTACCGGGGATGGCACATGTCTGTGCTTCTCCCACCAGGTCGTCCACAACAATCCTCATTATCTTGGCTGATACCTTGGCCAAAATCTTTAACTCTGTGTTTAGCAGAGTTATGGGCCTAAAATTATTTACGTTATCCCCCTTGCTCGGGTCCTTCCTGATCAGTGTCACAACTCATCGGCTCACAGATTTGGGAATTCTCCCATTCTGCTGCCAATTTGCGTAAAAGACTGGCCATTATGTTCCCGAACAAGTCTGACATGCTTTTGTAAAGTTCGTAAGGTCTACCATCCAATCCCGGCGAATTGTCCCCGGGGCACTCGGAAAGTATCTCTATAACCTCCTTAGATGTGATCGACTCTTCACAGCGCTCAGCGTCGCGCACTAAAAGACACGGGCTGCCAGTCAGGAAATCCCGGAGGGAAACCCCATGGTCCAACGTCCCGCTCCTCCCGAACAACACAGCAAACTGCTCTTGAAAGGCCTTGCACATCTCTTCCTGTCCTTTGATCTCCTGTCCATGTTCGTTAACCACAGACCTAATCATAGCATCCACGCCACATTGGGCTTCTACCGAGCAAGGCCACCCGGCAATGACGATACCCTCGCGACCTAGTGCACGTACTTTAGCCCGAACCCTGCGTCGTTCGTGTTTGGCATTGAGGTGTCGGTCTATGGCTGATCTTGCCACCAAAACTTAGTGTGCAGAGCCTCTTCTAACGCCTCTTCTAACATCTTAACTAAATTCCTTTCTACTCTAGTCCACTCTAAACTTAACTGCTTGCTAAATCTAGTCGACTCAATTCGAATGGCTCTTTTGATGGCACTCCACCACTGGTTATTTAACATAGTGCTGGTTAGGGCCCTCCTTACTATCACCTTAATCTGGCTACGGTAAGTTTTGCAATCCAATAGGGACTTGTTCAGCTTCCAATAGCCGGATCTCTGTCTATGAACCTTATCTATATGCAACCTACACATCTCAAATTTGTGATCCGTGTAGGGTACATAGGTATAATGTGTACAACTAAAATTAGACATTAACTATTATCCTATCTATATAAGACCTGATTCATCCGTCGTAATTTGTCCAAGTACACATTGGCACACACGGATTATCAAGTCTGAATCGATCTGTCAGCCTAAATCGCTTCAGCAGATCGATGAGGCGTGAGTCACATTTCCTATTGTTCAAGCCAATGCTATCCAGGCGTGCATTGAGAATAGCGTTAAAGTCACCTAACACAACTAATGTCTTCGACGTCACCAGGAAATTCTCCAGACGTTGGTAGAACTCATTCCGTTTTCCTGTTACGTTAGGCACGTAAATGCCAACAGACCTGAAAGCCTTACCTCTGTATGTCAGATCCAGAACAACCAACTCGCCTTCTGGGTCCGCGGAGATTGTATGAGTCTGCAGAGCCAAGTTTTTTCGGAGCAAAATTACGATCCTTCCACCTCCTCCGGTCCGACTAGGAGACATGATTTTCTCATAGCTGTTCAGGAGAGGAGAGAAAGCTTGCAGCTTGTCCAGCTTGGTCTCTGTAGCAACCATCACATCGATTCTGTGTGACCTGAGGTCAGTGAGCAAACAAACCTGCTTCCTCTTCAATCCCAAGCCATGCACATTCAAACAGCCAATACATAATGCAGCCATGTCAAATAAAAAGAAGGAAGAAAAATTTTCAGCTTACCTTGCTTGCTCATTTCTTATCGAGAGGGAATGTTCTCAGTACCACTAGGACTTGCCCCTCCTCCTCCTCCTCCTCGTACAGGAATGGTTCTAATGGCGGATTAAATACTTTTGGGAAGTCTTTTAATTCTACGATGTTTTTCCTCTGCATCTCCTTTAGTTCTAAATATAGTCCTCTTGACACCTTGGCAATAGTTATGCTATTGTTTGTTGTATTTTCATACACCTTCGCTTGTCAGTGTGGCTTAATCACTCCATCTAGATATTTATTTTGGCTCTTATACGCTACTACCACAATGTCTTCATTTTTTGGTATGTCCACGCTTATCGAGTTAATCTTCCTTCTTTGTGGGTTGGTGGGGGGGCTTTTCAGTTTTTTGGGTGGTCTCCACAGTTTTTACAATTTTGTTTTTAGGAGTTGTCTCTTGGTTCTTAGTAGGCGACTCCATTTTTTTGTGTGTTTATGTGACACCGTCTGGAAGTCCATTTCTGGTGGTGTCATGGCTGGTTTGTCCTCAGCGGTCACCCTTTTAGTAACAGCCTCCTTGGCTGGAGGCGCCGTTGTATTTGTGTTAGAGGAGGTGGATGCCCTCTGTGTAACCGCCTCCTTAGCGTGGGGTGTCTCCTCTTCTGTGTTTATTACCTCAGCCACCTTCCTTGTAATAGCCTCCTTGGCTTGAGGTGCTGAGGTATTTACCAACGCCCTCTGGGTAATAGCCTCCTTGGCTGTGGGCACTGCCTCTTCATCGTTCTCCTCGTCTTTCTCTTTATTCGTTGGGCATTTAGATCTTAAGTGTCTCTTTTTCCTGCATTTGAAGCAGTGGGGCCTCCTTCCTTCTACGTGTACCGTTAAAATGGTTTCCTCCCCTATCTAGATGGTTTCTGGGAGGCTTACCAGATCTGTGGATGAGGCCTGTGCCAAGATCTCCAGAGTTTGGCCTTGCCAGTTTTGCAGAGTGTCTCTGGTGATCTGGATAATGTCAATCTTTCTTTCCCTGCCAAAGAGAATGGTGGCTACAATCCAGGCCACCTCCACCTCTGGCCACCTGGTATGTTTTTTATTCTTATACGTTAAGTTCTTCTACCCAGATACAAGGGCAGAAGCAAATAAATTCCCACTTTGCACAGTTCGAGTTGAAAAGTCCCTAGCCTTCTCAGCCAACTCGAACTTTCGTTTGATACTGGCTCGAGACATTTTTCAATCATACTTTCCTCAAGGTTTTCAAACCTTTTCTTTTCAGTATTAAAAGATTTGTAAATTATTGTTTTTTCCTTCGTTTTTGTGATCATTTCGTTTGGTGGCGTGATTTTAAACTCTCCATTGTTTTCTGTAATCATTCTGATGCATTGCTGAATTTCTTCTTTTCGTGGTTCAATTTTTTCGGCTCTGCTGACAGCGGCGGCAAAATTTAACTTTTTCAGTTGTTCAACCAAAGACATTTTAACACAAAAATTACAAAGCAACTGTAGAAAAATACTGTTCCTCAAAGGAACACAGTTAAAAAATTACACACAAGAATAATAATTTGTCTACCCTTCCCCAAAGGGGGAGGATAACAATTCGCAAAATTATTCTCAATAGAATAATAAAACGTTTCCCGGGAAAACACAAATGCAAGCCAAAAATTAGCAAACGGTATTAACAATATCAATATCAAAAAATTGTGCTTACGTTGAGAAAGAATAACCAATCCAACCAACAGGCAATGAATGGCGTGAATTTAGAAATGTGTTCCTTTATATAAGGGATGAACCAGAAGTCCCTGACTTCCACGTCAACTGGAACCTTCTAGAATGTCTGAGAACTTTCTAGAGGGTTGAGAGAGATTACTCTCATTAAATCCATTTTTCGTTTTGCTTTCCTGCTTGACTGTCAGTATTCACTACACACTTTCAATCTTTCACTTTTATTCTAGTGTGATAACACTAAGATCAGCTAATTTCTATTTTTCTATTCTTTTATTTGTTTCAGTCATTTGACTGCAGCAATGCTGGATCACCATCTTTAGTCGAGCAAATTGACCCAGGACTTATTCTTTGTAAGCCTAGTACTTATTCTATCTGTGTCTTTTGTTGAACCGCTAAGTTATGGGGATGTAAACATGCCAACATCAGTTGTCATGCGATGTTGGACAGGACAAACACAGACACATAAACATATACACACACAACTATGCACACACACACACACACACACACATACAGAGCATGTCAAATAGAGTCTCAAGAGAGAAGGGAGATGAGACTTTCCCAAGATCAGCAAAAGGCATGCTGTTCATGATATTCCAGTTCCTACTTCACTTGGGAAGTTATGAGAATTTCTTGGACTTAACTTCTATAGAAGATTCATTCCACATTGTACAGAAAGTATGTTTCTTCTCATCATGCTACATAATCAGAAAAAAAAAAATGAAACTATATCATTAAATTCAGCATCATTGACAGCTTTTGATAATATTAAGGACAAATTATAGTGAGTTACACTGTTGGCACAACTAGTTCAAGAAGTACCATTAGCTCTAATGGTTGATGCTTCAGACAGAGGTATCAGCATAGTTTTGCAACAACCATCCACAATGCTTGGCAACCCCTTTCTTTTTTTCCGAGCACTTGAAGCTGGTAGAAATGGGATACAACACTTTTTAGTAGAAAACTTTTAGCTGCTTATTTAGCAGTGAAACATTTTCAGCATTTTTCAGAAGGGTGAGAGTTTACAACTTTCACCAATCATAAACCATTGACATTTGTACTGCAATTTAAAACAGGTAAACATTTCCCTAGAGATATCAGACACCTTGATTTTATTTTGCAGTTCACTGTGGATATCTGTAGCATCAAGGGTAATGATAATCCAGCAGTGGGTACCTTATCTCATATTCATGTTAACGCTTTGCACACCCCTGATTCAATTGATTTGCAACAGAATGCTTTAGATCAAGAAAAAGAAGAGGAATTTTTACAACATTGAAAATTGGAATCACTTTCTTTGGATCTCTGTCTATTGCCATTGTATTTTCTGATAAGGCAGTGAGCTGGCAGAAACGTTAGCACGCCAGGCAAAATGCTTAGCAGCATTTCGTATGTTTTTACATTCTGAGTTCAAACTCCACCGAGGTTGACTTTGCCATTCATCCTTTTGGGGTTGATAAATTAAGTACCAGTTGAACACTGGAGTCAATCAAATCGACTGGCACCCACCCACAAAATTTCAGGCCTTGTGTCTAGAGTAGAAAAGATTATATTCTTCTGATTCATCTATATGGTGTGATGTTTCTACTGGTTTTTCTCAGGCTTATGTTCCAAAGAGTTATAAGTGAACTGCTTTCTTCACTCTTCATAATTTATCTCATCCTGATATTTTGGCAGCAGTGAAATTGACCTCAAGTCGTTTTGTATGGCCTAGTATGCAAAAGGGTAGTTGTGATTGGGCGTAATTTGTAATTGTGTGTGCCAGAAAGCCAAAGTTCAGCATCATATCAAAACATCTTTAGGTACCCTTGCTGCTCATTTCAAACACATCTACATAGACATTGTGGGTCCATTACCACCAGTTCAAGATAATATGTATCTTTTGACCTGCATGTACTGTTTTTCCAGATGACCTGAAGTCATGTCAATTAAAGTCATCTCATCTCTCATTGTTGCAAAGGCCCTCATAGCTGAATGAATCTCACGTTTTTGGGCTCTTTTGACCATTACAACCGACAGAGGTTGTCAGTTTGAATCCAGTCTTTTTGCCAACCTTTATAACCTCCTCAACAGTGGCGCATCCACACTACTGTTTATTGCCCCATGTCCAACAGAATGAGGGTATTTTCATCGCCAATTGAAAGCAGCTCTTCATGCTTATTCTGATTCAGAACATTGGTTGAAAGTTTTACCTGTTGTTTTATTAGGTCTTTGGTCCGGTATTAAGGATGGTTTGGGATATTCACTGACAGAACTACTTTACTTTCTTACTCTACCTGGCCAAACAATCTTAGCTACAGCTTCATCGATTGCGTAGGTACATGATGGAGTTACCTCCATTGGCAACAAGACCACAATCGATCAAACTTTTGTTTCACCAGATATTCACACATGGATGCATGTATTCATATATAATGACACAAATAAACATCAGTTGCAGACATCGTATACCGGCCCTTATCCTGTATTGAAAGTGAAACTCAAATTCATGGTGTTGGATATACAAGGGCAACAGAAAACTGTTAGCATTGATCAATTGAAGCAGGCTTTTGTTGGTTCATCATCTTGTCAACAACACCATATTTGTTTTTCTACCACATCCACATTTACGCATGCATGTGACACACTGTTCACTATCAATACACCTGTCAATACATGTATATCTGACAGAATTGCATGAAGCAGCAGAAGGATTCATTGGATGGCAAAATATTATTTTTAGTTAACTTTTAACAAAATGTTAAAATAATGACAAACATTTTCAATAACATAAACTGTGAATCTTAAATTCAGCATAGGCTCTGCTGTAATTTTTTTTTTCCATCGACAATTCTTTTTCATTTGTTAAATGAACATTTTGCATTTATGTTTTTTCTGCTGTTCATGATTTTTCTCACTATTTTCTTTTGTTATCGTCTCCTTGTTTCCTTATAACTGGATTGGAAGGAGGCTGATGTAACTGATTCACCCCCACATTTTGCCACATAGAAACCACAAGTTGATCATGTGCACAAACTCAATTTTGGGCCAATCAACAGCTGTTGTTCACATGGCATGACTAGAACCATCCATGAATAGATCCTACAAATACAGCTCATTTGAGCATGAAAACCTCTGAGAGATCTGGTCCTTAGTGTCATTCACTCTCTACACATAGCTATTTTCATAACTTCATAATCAACCTGGCATGATAGAAGAAGAAAGTACACCATGGCAACAAGATATATATTGATGTGTAAAAATTAGCCTGAATGTTGAATTTCTGATGAAAACTTTCTGCACGTGTCATATGCATCATTTCATCTAAACATTTCTTTCCTTTATTTACAATGGACAGATAGGCGTCCTCACCTTGTTTGTTGTTACCACAATGTTTCGGCTGATGTACTCTCCAGCTTTCATCAGAATGGTGGAATTTCAAACCCAACCCTCTATTTGACTAATGGAGTACTTTGTTCTCATTCGTAAGGTATTCTTTTCTTGCTGATGTTATTTATTGTTGATATTATTTCCCAAGTCCCTGCCTGGGATTGAACACAGAATTCAAGGGTTAACAGCCCACACTCTTATTCACAATGCTATATGCCCGTAGGCAATCATAGAGTGAATTTTGGGGCTTATGAACCTAATATTTTATCTTTTCTTAATACTGGTTCCCATATTACATTCATATCTGCATTAGGTCTGCTTAGGAGATTATTGTATCATAGCATATGTGCTGCCTCATTTAATTTTCGTATTTTAAAATAAGGGTAGAGGAACATTGTAAAACTGTGACATGAGGGGATATTGAAAAATTGGGTATAGCCGATTATATATATAAAAATGGAGACCACCTTCCCCTGTGGGATGAAGTTGAAATAATAGACAGAGAACACCACTGGAAAATACAAAAATTAAAAGAGGCAGCGCATATGAACTTATTGTGTTTGCAATTCACTCTCAAAGGCAGCAGCATCTAATGAACAAAATCCCATATAATCATGGAAAAACATGTTAAATAAAATGCCAAGGGACAGGGATGCAGGAATGTTCACATTCCAAACTCAGGTTTTAATTTTCAAATTGAACCATTTTATTTTTCTTGCATTTCTAATATTTGTTAATATTAGAACCAGTGTAATAAATGGATATTTTTTTAAATATTGGGCTGAGTAATTTTTATCTTGCTGAAAGAGACCATTCATCTGTAGGTGTTACTCATGCTTATTCATGATGACAAGCAATATATATACTGATAGTTATGAACTTGTTTTTTATTGGCATTTTATTTAACATATGTTTTTCCATGCTTGCATGGGATTTTGTTCATTAGATGCTGCTGCCTTTGAGAGTGAGTTGCAAACATAATAATCACTTGTTCACCATCTGTTAAATTCCTATCTATGTTTCTCTAAATATATCACCACTAAAACAGTAACAACAAATTTATGTGTGTACTACTATAGTTTTCTAAACAACCATAAATGGTTCCAGATCAACATTATGAACCCTGCACTATAATTCATTCAACATTTACATTCTTATATCATTGCACTTTCCATACTGCATTGCACTCTCATTAAAATATCTAGATTACTTTACTTATTTCATTCTAGATTACTTTACTTGTCCATCATTTAAATTTCAGGGCATCAAATTCTCATATCTTTCATGTTTTAACAGAGTATTTACCTTGATGCTCTTAAATCAATTTTTCTCTTCTTCACTTTAAATTTTGTTTAAAATTTTCTGTAATTTTCTCCATCTAATTTTAAATATTTTAAATAGAAGAAAACAGTTATTTTTACTTTACAAGCACGAAAATGATAACCACATTAAATGTAACTCCTATTTTGAGAAGACTGCCATGTGCTGTTTTTTGTTATCCAATCTATAAATAAAATAGAACAGTAAATGTAAATGTAGTTGGCATTTCTTTACATATTTGGCCTTCATGAAAAACATTTTATTCTTATAGGCCCTGTTAAAAAGATGGGCAATGAATTTTCATAGATTCAAACCACCTTACAAAAGATGGCCTTGTAGTACATTGCCAGTGAACTTGTTGGAGACAAACTGTAGACGAGGACCTTTACTGTAGAAATTCAGAGCAAGAACTACCAAGTGTAAACAACCATGCAACTTCAAGAGCTCTTTGTTATCTGCCCTGGGATACTCTAGGGCTAGCCACTGTTAAACACTATGGTGATTGATGAACTGTTCCTGTATGTCCATGGTTGGACACAGGAGCAGAAGTCAGCATTATCCCAGCATCTGCAAGGGACTAAAAGTGAGGCCAACTTTTAGCAGCTGCCAATGGTTCTACAATCAAAGTGTACGGATGTTACATTCTCTCCCTTCACATTGGCTCACATGCATATACATGGGCATTCACCATTGCTGATGTCCATCAGCCTATTATTGAAGCAGACATTTTTCAAGCCCACTCACAGCTGATCGATCTTCAGGGAAGATGACTCAGCAACAGCAACACCTATACCTCTGTTACTCTGGCAATATCTGCACATGCTGCCCCTCACATAGCAGCCATCTCTCAGACCAAGAATGAGTTTTTGGACTGTCTTGTGAACTGCCTGAATCTCACTACCCTGACATTCTCCAAACCCACTACTCACTATGGAGTGAAACACCACATCCCAACTACTTGCCATCCAGTACACAGTCACATGTGTCATCTACCACTGGACAAACTTGCTATTGTGAGGACCAAGTTCAACAACATGAAAGCTTTAGGTATTGTTCACCAATCAAGCAGTCCCTGATCATCACTTCCACATGTGACACCAAAACCTAACAGAGGTTTGCAACCTTGTGGAGATTATTACTGTCTCAACACAAACACTACCCCATTCCACAGATACAAGACTTCTCAGTCCAGTTAGCCAGGTGCTCAGTTTTATCAAAAATTAACATCATCCAAGGTTACCACCAAATATCTACCGCTGTCACTCTTTTTGGGCTGTATGAGTTACTATGTACAGCTTTCAGCCTAAAAAATACAGCACAATCCTTTCAATGCTTGATGGAGACCATGTTTTTACATACCTAGATGACAGTTTTATTGCAAGCCAAAATGCAGAACTACACAAGGAACACCTAGTGTCCCTTTTCTATAGACTGGAACAAAACAGTTTGGTAGTCAACCCTGCCAAGTGGCTCTGCATCAATTTGTAGGTATGGTAAACTTTTATCATTGTTTCATCCCCTCTGCAGCAAGACTGATGAGACCCCTATACAAGGCGTTATCAAGAAAAGATTAAAAAGAAACAGGTTGAGTTAGACAGTGCAATGACCTCAATTTCCAAATCCACGAAAGAAGCTCTTACTTAAGCAACCATACTTTCCCACCCTCGTATGTCAGCATCAACTGCATTCACAGTGGATGTATCTGACAGTCATTGAAGATGTTTTGAAACAATGCATCAATGGCCATTGGTGACCTCTAATGTTCTTCAGTCAACAACTATAACCACCTGAACAGAAATATAATGCTTTGGCAAAGGAACTATGAGTCGCCCATCTAGGTGTCCATTTTCACTATTTTTTGGAAGGTCATACTTTCACAGTGTCCCACAAACCACTCAACTTCACTATGAGCGAGCTATTGGAGCTATGGTCTGCATGTCAACAGTGACAGTTATCGGCCATTTCTGAGTACACTACAGATATTCAGCACATATCTGGAAAATGCACTATCTAGAGCCCCTATATACTCTTCCACCTACATAGCCTCAATAACAGAAGGTCTTGACTATGAGGTTATGACTACAGCTCAACAAACAGATGATGACATCAGGGCCTACTGCACTGCCATCAATTCCCTTTTCTTGTGTGCTGTGCCCTTTGGCTCCAACTGAACAAACCTACTTTGTGATGTATCCACTGGAAAACCACAACCAATTATCCCATTAGCCTAGCACCAAAAAGTTTTTGATGTTATTCATGGACTTTTTCGAGTACCAGAGCCACACACCACCTGATGTCATGCAAATTCGTCCAGCACAGTATGGCCAAGCAAACTGGGAAGTAGACTAAAACCTGTGTTCCCTGCCAACAATTCAAAATCCATCAGCATACTAAAACACCTCTCAGCAGCTATGAACACCTGCTAGCCCATTATGGCCATGTCAGCATTGACGTCGAAGGACCCTACCACCTTTGCTTGGTTGCTCATACCTACTAACTATTGTGGATCATTTCATTTGTTGGCCTGAGACCATACCTCTCCGCAACACAGAAACACAGGAAATCACCTGTGCCTCTGTCATAAACTGGTCACCTGTTTTGGTATCTCAGACAGTATCTCATCCAACTGTAGGTCTCAGTTCACCTCAAAACTGAGGAATGACATGTAAACATTTTGGTGTCAAAAGGAAACACACATCCGATGGTTTAGTTGAGAGATTTCACTGCTGCTTGAAGGAATCCCTCACAACCAGACTTAACAGGCCTGAGAGTATCCCATTTACAGTGCTGGGGTAATTTATTCCTAGCACAAAGTCAGACCCTGATGTCTAAAGATATCTCGAGCAACTAAGAGACAACATGGACCAATTATACCCTACTCCTATATCAATGCACAGTACATCTAGATTCTCTGCCACCAAACAACCTCCACAAGGTGAAGTTAGTTTCTGTTTGTCATGATGCATGATGAAAACCCTCTCAGTTACCTTGTGATGGACCATTTGAAGTGATTTATCCAGGAGACAAGTCATTCCAACTGATTGGAGGACAACAGGATATGGTTTCCATTGACAGATTGAAAACAGCCCCATTCAAATAGCTTGACCACAAAACAAAGATTGTCCTAGGCAAGTTACACTGTCCCCTGATGACAAACAGTTGCCAAAGAGCCAAGTAACAACTATATGCAAGGATAGGGTGGTAAAAACACCTTATCAGTTCTAATGACAGTCAAGAGTTCTGATGGATAGCTATGTAGGGCATTGCCCATGAACTTTTAAGAGACAAACTGTAGACGAGGACTTTTACTGCAGTCTAGTTATTGAACTGGTAGGCAGAAAAGGGACTTCTGGTTAGGTGACAAATGAGATCCAGGCTTGAATAGTGAATTGCACCCACTCTTAACACAGAATAAACAACACTTCAACACATTCATGTTTGTGGTTACTTTTATGTATAGCTTAACAAAGGCTGTAGCTTCATCTTTAAGCAAAATGAAGCAATCAGATTCCTTCATGGAAGAGTGATTTCAGATTGGTTACAAGCAATTAGTATTCAAGTGATTATCATTTGATACAAGACAGTTGCATATGTAAAATTATTCTGTTTGACAAATTTCTTAATGAAGGTGATGTGATATATTTTTACTGGAGAAAATTAATATTGACATCAGTAGAAGAGTAAGTAAAAATTTCAACCCCAGTCAAGTTAACAATCATGAGTCATTCTGTGTCTGTTTCAAAATCATTAAACTCATCTCTCTAAGCCACCTAGCTGCACACAGTTAGAACAGAAACATACATTTTATATAGTCACTTAAACTGATCAACAAACAATTATAATCGATAAACAACTGATTTGCAAGTATAACTGATAAATAATTGATGAGCAATTAAAAATGATAAATAATTAATTTGTTTTTAAGTAAGTTCAAATCCTCCATGGTGTCCTGTATTTAACTTCAAATCCTCAATGGTGTTGTGATGAGATAATAATTAATAAGACGTTAGAAAGTTTTCAAGAGTGTCTATAGAATTACTGTAAAGTTGTGCCTAGAAATTTGACTTGGACTAGGTTCATATTCAAAATTTTGCCCTTGTTAACCACATTAACTAAGTTGTAAATTTGTATGATAGTAAGATTCAGCTTTGAGCCGTGTATAATGTGGAGACAGTATAATCAATGAATTAGTTTGTCATGGTGAGAAAGAATTGGTTCCACTAGACTTACCTTTAAGTTTTCAATGTATTATAGGACACCCCCAAATTCTAATGCTGTTAGTTTTTCCACTGCAAATTAGTTGGTCACAGCACTACATACTGAGGGATGAATATAAACAAAACATGAGATTGTTATCTACCAAGTGTTAACCACTACTTTTTCTGTAAGAATCTAAATCCGAAGTTGCAAACTACTTTCAGTTAACCAGTTGAATACTAATATGTCCTTCTCTTAATATTTGTTTGGTATAAGGCAGCAAGCTGACAAAATTGTTACTGAACTGGGCAAAATGTTTAGTGGCATTTCATTTGGCTTTCTGTTCTGAGTTCAAACTCTGCGTAGATCAACTTTGACTTTCATCCTTTCAGGGTTGATAAAATAAGTACTGATTGAGCGCTGAGGTCAATATAATTGAATTGCCCCTCCCCCAAAACTGCTGGCCTTGTGCCAAAATTTGGAACCAATATTTGTTAGGTGTGTAGATTATTAAGGTGAACAGGTCCCCTCTCGACCGAAAATAACGATGGTGCAAGGTCCCCTCTCGACCGAAAATAACGTGGTGGTGGAACAATGCTGTTGACAGGGCTATTAGACAAAAGAAACATGCTTGGAAAGACTGGAAGAACAGTGGCAGCAGGGAATTGTATCAGACTGCCAGAAGGGAAGTTAGGCGACAAGTTTATTTAGCCAGAGGGGAAGCAGATAAGAAAAAGTGTGCCAATGCTCTGCGCCGTGAAGACCAAAGATTTGAGGTATTTTGTGTTGCAAGACAGTGTGTGAGAGAGAATCGTAATGTCGTGGGAGAGAAATGTGTTCGCATGGATGATGGTACACTTGCACTAAATGAGGCCGCAAAGAAAGAGGTTTGGAGACGCCACTACGAAAGATTGCCCAATAAAGAGAATGAATGGGAGAAAGAGTGTCTGCCGAATGTCGAGCCAACAGAGGGACCAGCTATCCGAGTTGACAGTAACATGGTAGATAAAGCAATTAAGAGTATGAAGACAGAGAAGGCCCCCGGCCCATCTGGAATCACTGCAGAGATGCTCAAAATATCTGGCAGTGTCGGCTATAGCCTAGTCACCCGTATTGTTAACCAGGTGATACACGAAGGAGTCATACATAATAACTGGTGTAGTAGCACCATAGTCAACTGCTACAAAGGTAAAGGTGACGCTTTAGATACAAATAATTACAGAGGTATCAAGCTTTTAGATCAGGTAATGAAAGTCACGGAGAGGGTCATAGCCCAACTAATTAGGGAGAGAGTCAGTTTAGATGAGATGCAGTTTGGGTTCGGGCCT
>NC_068989.1:30924747-30925710 GCF_001194135.2 Octopus bimaculoides | reverse complement strand
TCTCAGCCCCCTCCTATTTATCATAGTCCTCCAGGCTATAACAGAGGAATTCAAGACAGGATGCCCCTGGGAGTTGCTCTATGCTGATGACCTTGCACTAATTGCTGAGTCACTATCAGAACTAGAGGAGAAGTTTCAGGTGTGGAAGCAAGGACTAGAATCGAAGGGCCTTAGGGTGAACCTAGCCAAAACCTAAGTCCTAATAAGTAGGAAGGTAGATAAAACACAAACCCCTTCAGCTCGATCTGTAAAAAAGGCGTGGGTAGGAACTCTATAAGATGCACCCAGTGCAAGCAATGGACACATAAGAGGTGCAGCAATATCAAAGGAAGGTTAACTAGGAAGTTAGTTTTTGTATGTAGCAGATGTTCAGGAGCTATAAACACTGAAAATGTGCAGAAAACAACTTCTGCCACATTCCAGGGAGAAAAACTAGACGTAGTTGATAGCTTCCGCTATCTAGGTGACCAAGTTAGTAGTGGGGTAGGTGCGCTGAAAGTGTAGCTGCTAGAATAAGAATGTGTGTGTGTGTGTGTGTATATATATGTGTGTGTGTATATGTATGTGTGGCGATAACGATGCCCTATTTCCGAATCAATGGAACTACCTTTTGGCGGTACTACTCAAGCAGAGCGAACCCGAACGCGCAGTCGCGCTGTCGCGCGTCCGCGCTAGCTAGTCGTGAGTGGTCGATCCTACGAAAAGCGCGCGCGCAAATGAATACATGTGTGCGCGTGCGCGCGTATGCAAATTAGTAAATAATTTCTTTTAAACAAAGTAAATAATTTTTTTAAAATTACTTTTTTCTTTTCTAAACAACGTAGATAGGTAGAAGGAATAAAAATAACACACTATCTGTTTTTGTTAACTTCATACATTTTTTTTCTTTTAATTAAATTTTGTGAACAAAATAATTTTTATTTTCTAAACAACGTAAATAAATTTTAAAAAAGGTGCACATTG
>NC_068989.1:30916727-30918209 GCF_001194135.2 Octopus bimaculoides | reverse complement strand
GAGATGTATATGTATACATGTATACATATAGATGTATATATACACGTATATGTATAGATATATATAGAGTTATAGATCTATATGCATACATGTATATGTATACATATGTGTAGATGTATATATATATAGATGTACATGTAATATGTACACATATATACATGCACACAGATATCTATACATATATACACTCACACACACACACATACACACAAACGCACACATTAGTCATTTGTTTTTTTATCCAAAACTACGTAAAAAGTACTGAATAGAACTTTATAAAATTTGGAAATTATATTCTATGCATAATGGCCATAACCACTATGAAAATTCATATATTTTTGATGTTGATGAAATTTTAACCATACATATTACACACAAATAAAGTAATATTTCTAATATTCTTCTTAGAAGTTACAAAGACCCCTTCATGGGGACTTCACACTCACAATTTAGTCATTTTTCCTAAGCAAAGACGAATACAGTTGTACTATTGGAACCTATACGGTCACCCGAACATTACAGATGAGCATTATTTGTAATTCAACGGTACAACAGTGTAAGACTAATGTGGTGCATAAATTGTCAAGTAAATGAGACGCATCTTTGCCTCCACTGATTCACTTGCAAAGTGTTGAGTAAAATTATTTCGTTGCAGACCTCCTTTCAGTCTTTTTATTATCACTGAGTCAAACATAGTCCCCAGTTGGTAACATTGATTTCAAGGCCTTCCCAGACTGGTTGTTCTAAGATATTTATTGATTGTAAATTTTTTCTGCAGTTACCTATCGGTATAGTGGTCATTTGCAAACTCCAGAGGCGACACTTTCATTTCCCTTTACTCCAAACGTCACACATTCTTATTTCAATTGGGTCATGCCCTTCCAGTTGCTATAGATCCGTAATGCATCTTACAGCTGTGCCTGTCACCTGTATGGTGAGGAATCCTACATTGGGGAGTAATAACGACTATGCTCGGGTAGCCGACTGACTATCGTGATCATTCGTCTTTCGGTTTCCTGTAGCTTTACTCTCTTTTACAAAGCCAGTGAACATACATATATTTCCTATTTCAAAGAAATTCAAACAATACATATTACACCCAAGTTAAAAACATTCCCAACAATTCAACTTCTCTGGTTGACATTAACACACTCAGCCCCAATAGGGGCCTTAACTCCTACATTTTTCAGTTCCAAGAGCTCCATTCTTCATGAGCAAAATCCTTTTTACAGGGTCCATAACACTAGAATTTTCGAATATGACATAAATATCAGATATATAAAGATGAGAATATGTGTCTGTGTGAATCCATAAAACTCGAGAACTACACAACCAATTTCATTTGAAATTAACACATGCCTTACTTAGGGTCCATGTAGTGTCTTAGGCCAAAACAATTTTTAACTTCTCGCATAGTTCGAGCCCACAGCAATATCATATCTCCTCCACTATTTCAGTATTACGTGTCAAAAGTGAAACAAT
>NC_068989.1:30912646-30914536 GCF_001194135.2 Octopus bimaculoides | reverse complement strand
TATATATATATATATATATGTATATGTATATATATATGTAACGGTTAGAGTTTTTGCGAAGGCTGCAATTCACTTGTTCGGATCAGCATTTGTAATGGGAGAAATTGGTTTGTAAACAATATTATGATGATGTCAGAGTCAGCAGCTGTGACGATAAAACTTTGTTGTTATAACGACATGTTGCAGGATGCGAAAGACGAACAATGCATGAAGTTTTAAGGAAATATTTTATCTACCGTTACATTGAAAAATACCATACCACGACGGGCAGATTTTAATAGATCAAAAAGCATGCGAAGTAAAGTTTGTGGTAGAATGTTTCTTTGTATAGTTTGGCGTGTACGAATTGTTAGTAGTAATCCACAGAAAGCGATAGTGTGATGTAAGAGAACAGAATTAGAGCTAGTGTGAGTTGTAGGGTGTGTGACATTGTCTCACAGTTGCTGATAGTAAATTTGGTTTCTCTCGCTGACCATTGTCTTAGTAGCTGCATTCATTGTGGTCATGATTATAGCAGTCCGTTCCCTAACTAATTGAGTCGTTCACGAGCTGCCGCACTCTGTTGTCACCAAGTGACTACTTGTTGAGTCGTCACCGACTGGTGACTGAACTAACTTTTTGCTTGGGGTTTCCTTGGTTTTATAATGATCCAGAAGGATAAACATATCATCGAGAACAATAGATTTAGTTGGTAGTCTTGTTATCTCTATTCTAGCTTTTGGTGATGTAGAAGAGGTTAGAAAGGGTCAAGTGGTGAAGACATTATTTCGGCCTAGCTAAAGGCATCTGGAAAATGTAAAACTGCTGTCAGAGAAAAACCATTGTTCCACCGTGGGAAAAGTTCTGTTGTAGTGTTAATTTAAATTTGGCTATGGTGGATCGAATCCACTTCATGCATGCAAGATCCACTACATCACTCTCCTCGCCAGTGAGGTTCCGGGAAAGGAAGCGAACGAACAAAGGAGATGAAGAAATGCATGGTAAATGCCCTGGAATGTTTTTACAAAGTGAAATGCGTCTGGTGCTGTTGTCGTGGTTAATTGCTGAGTTAGCAAGGACGACAGTGTAAGCATGCTGGAGTGATGCGTGAGACAGATAATTTTCTCTGTTAATTACGTGACCAAACTGGGATCTAACAGGGGGAAATTATGTCTAAACATGAGCGCAGAGGATGTGAACATCCGACGTGCTTTGAGTCGGGATTAGAATTGAGCTTATATAGATGTGTTGCGAAACAAGGGAGTAGTAGATGTGCATAACAGAGGTGCATGTGCATAAGTGCAACAGAGCTTGCATGGCGAGGCTAATGCAAGTGCATTGATTACAAATCAGTGTGCAGTATTGAATATGCCAGTGATTAATGCAATAAGGCTGAGTCTGCCAGCTGGTGCATGCGGTATTATGTGCCTCAATCGTGCAGGAACAAAAGTATGGCATGCTGGTGCATTGTAAGGGACAAACAACTTTCTCTGTGTATGCGTGACCGACCTAGGGTCTTACAGAGATGAGTTGTGCCTACAAGGGTGCAGTGAGCATGGAAAACAAGTGAGAAAGGCATGTGCTGCATGAATGTGACAGAGATAGCATTCGTGTGTGTATGAACCATGTGTGCAGATACGTGTGCAAGGTCAGGCGCTGAGGAAAGGTGCATGCAACAATATAAATATTTTCAAAGCGAACGAAAAGAAGTACATGCAAAATATGAATAATAATAAAGAACATTAAAAAAAGGGTCAAACTAAAGCGCTTGACCCGGTGGGAAAAAAAAATTCTAATAGGTGTAAAACAACTTGCTGCAAACGAATATGAAGAAAAAAATGCGCGCTCGCGAACAGGGGTCTGGGGAGAGGCCTCGGAACATTCACATCCTGAATGTTCCGAGACGCCTCA
>NC_068989.1:30904683-30912546 GCF_001194135.2 Octopus bimaculoides | reverse complement strand
ACAAGAGCCACTCCAGGAGCACTGGCAACGAACTCGGTCGAAAGATATCAGCGCACCCTCCCCTGCTACTAACTTGGTCATCTAGATAACAGATGCTATCAACTACTTCTAGTTTTTCTTCCTAGAATGTGGCGAATTTTTTTCTCTGCACATTTTGAGTGTTTATTACTCCTGAGCATCTGCCACATACAAAAACTCTTCCCAGTTAGCCTTCCTTTGATATTGCTGCACCTCTTATGCGTCCGTAGCTCACTCTGGGTACATCTTATACAGGGATACATTTTATATAATTGTATATATATATAGGTATGTATGTATATAAGAAATTAAAGAAGGAAAATGCACACCCTTTACATAGTTTTAATATAATTTTTAATATATCTTATATTGTATTTGTCGACCAGTTTTGCATTCGCTGATCATGACAATAAAATTTATTTAAATACATATTTTCTAAAGAAAAATATTTTGTTCATGTTGTGTGTGGAGTTTATGAATGAATGATTCAACAAGTAGAAAAATCTAAGGGAAGGTAATTGATTATCCTTATTGTGGACAGAGGAGATAATTGTTCATCTTTCGTGGGTGGGGGGTATATATATATATATATATATATATATATACATATACAAAAATTCAAAAAATGGAGTAGTAGGGAGAAATATGTACAGTGATGGGTATGTAATCATGAATTAAAATATGTATAGAGATCAAAGTTGGTTATGCGTGCATATTTAGGCATGTTCTGTATTTTTTGATGAATAAATATTCTTTATTTAAACGTTTTGGTATAGAAATTATATGTTTGCACTTAAGGCAGTTGTGGGGAACCTCTTTGTTCATGATGACCACTTTACAATTCATTGCCCCTCATAGAGGCCGCATTGAGCAAATATTTTTTTGTCATTTTATCCCTAGGCTTAGGCCGCTAAGTAATTTAATAGTAATGTTATAAAAAAAAGACAGGTAATAAAAATTGGAAATATGACATTTTCAAATATTTTACTTTAGTCGGAACATTTTTTAATAAGTAAATGAATTATAATCTTTTAAAAAAAGTCAAGCTTATAAACACCGAGAATATGAAATTTTGAAATATTTCATTTACTCTTTATTCAAATTAATTACTTCTTTGAGTTTGCTTTTTTTGAGAAAGCATTTTGATATCAGGTTCTAACTTAATGGTTCTTAGTATCAATTGGTCCTCTAAATGCTCATCTGTTAACTGTGTTCTCAGTGAATTCTTGATTTGGGTCAAGTACGAGAATGTGTATTTGTAACAGTATGCTGTAGAAAAGCCTGAAATCAGTCAGCGTGCATGTTCATGAAGATGATGATATTCTATCACTTTTTCCAAATTTCAATAAGATCGTCCCTGTTGTCAAATTGAGATTTCAGGATATTATCTTCAGATATTTCAATAAGCTCCATTTGTAACTCTTTGGAAGCCTTTGGCACATCAACTAAGTGAGGCTGTATTAGTCTTTCTTGAAAGAGGCACTTCCTTAAATTTGTTAACTTTAGCTGTTAGATGAGATGCAGTTTGGGTTCATACCAGGGAAAAGCACCACTGATGCTATATTTCTGGTAAGACAGCTGCAGGAGAAATGCCTAGCCAAAGATAAACCTCTGTACCTGGCTTTCGTTGACATGGAGAAAGCCTTTGACAGGATCCCCCGATCCCTTATCTGGTGGTCAATGAGGAAACTATGGATAAACGAATGGTTAGTGAGAGCTGTGTGGGCCATGTACAGGGACGCTGTCAGTAAGGTGAGGGTTGGCAACGAGTACAGTGAAGAATTCCAGGTAGAGGTAGGGGTCCACCAAAGTTCAGTCCTCAGCCCCCTCCTATTTATCATAGTCCTCCAGGCAATAACAGAGGAATTCAAGACAGGATGCCCATGGGAGCTCCTCTATGCTGATGAGCATGCACAAATTGCTGAGTTACTAGAGGAGAAGTTTCAGGTGTGGAAGCAAGGACTAGAATTGAAGGGCCTTAGAGTCAACCTAGCTAAAACCAAAGTCCTAATAAGTAGGAAGGTAGACAACACACAAACCCCTTCAGGTAGATGGCCCTGTTCAGTATGTAGAAAAGGTGTAGGTAGAAACTCTATAAGATGTACCCAGTGTAAGCTATGGAAACATAAGAGGTGCAGCAATATCAAAGGAAGGCTAACTAGGAAGATAGTTTTTGTATGTGGTAGATGTTCAGGAACAATAAACACTCAAAATGTGCAGAGAACAACTTCGGCCACATTCCAGGGAGAAAAACTAGAAGTAGTTGATAGCTTCCGTTATCTAGGTGACCAAATTAGTAGCAGGGAAGCGTGCGTTGAAAGTGTAGCCGCTAGAATAAGAATAGCCTGGGCAAAGTTCAGAGAGCTATTACCTCTGCTGGTGACAAAGGGCCTCTCGCTCAGAGTAAAAGGCAGACTGTATGATGCATGTGTACAAACAGCCATGCTACATGGCAGTGAAACATGAACCGTGACTGCTGAGGACATGTGTAAGCTCACAAGGAATGAAGCCAGTATGCTCTGATGGATGAGTAATGTCAGTGTGCATACTTGACAGAGTGTAAGTACCTTGAGAGAAAAGTTAGACCTAAGAAGCATCAGTTGTGGTGTGCAAGAGAGATGATTGAGCTGGTATGGTCATGTGGAGAGAATGGATGAGGGTAGCTGTGTGAAAAAGTGCCACAGCCTAGTGGTTGAGGGAATCTGTGGAAGGGGTAAACCTGGGAAGACCTGGGATGAAGTGGTGAAGCACAACCACCGAGGCAATGACTAGTAACCGAGACCTTTGGAAATATGCAGTGCATGAGAAAACCAGGCAAGCCAAGTGAGACCATAACCTGTGGCCTATGCCAGAGGGGTAACCAGCCCACTTATGCGTACCTTTCCTTCACTGGACACTTAATTCTGCTTGCGAAAACCTCTTGAGTCAAGTGAAATCGAAATCAAATCAAATTCGCAAATTCGATGACTGTCCCCTGTGCCAGTGTAGCGCTAAGAGCACCATCCGAGCGTTATCACTCCCAGAGCAGCTAACTGGCTTCTGTGCCCGTAGCACGTAAATAGCACCATTTGAGCGTGATCATTATTAGCATTGCCTTACTGGCAATTGTGCCGGTGGCACATGAAAAAACATTCGAGCGAGGTCGTTGTCAGTGCCGCTGGACTGGCTTTGGTTAGGTGGCATGTAAAAAACGCCACTTGAGCGTGGCCATTGCCAGTACCGCCTGACTGGCCCTTGTGGCGGTGGCACGTTAAAGCACCCATTACACTCTCGGAGTGGTTGGCATTAAGAAGGGCATCCAGCTGTAGAAACTGTGCCAGAAACTCTGCTTGCGACGACCTGTTGAGGCAAGTGAAATCGAAATCTAACCACATTCGACCATTGGCACCCATGCCGACCGCTCATACATTGGACACTAAACTCGGCTTGCGAAGATCTATTGGGGTAAGTGAAATCGAAATCGTGATTGAACCAAATTCGATGACTGGCACCTGTGCCAGTGGAGCACTAAGAGCACCATCCGAGTGTAATCGTTGCCAGAGCAGCTGTCTGGCTTCTTTGCAAGTGGCACGTAAATAGCACCATTTGAGCGTGGTCGTTACCAGCATCGCCTTACTGGCACTAGTGCCGGTGGCACGTAAAAAAACATTCGAGCGAGATTGTTGCCAGTGCCGCTGGACTGGCTCCTGTGCAGGTGGCACCTAAAAACACCATTTTGAGCGTGGCCGTTGCCAGTACTGCCTGACTGGCCCTCGTGGCGGTGGCAATTTAAAGCACCCACTACACTCTCGGAGTGGTTGGTGTTAAGAAGGTCATCCAGCTGTAGAAACTCTGCCAGATCAGATTGGAGCCTGGTGCAGCCATCTGATTCGCCAGTCCTCAGTCAAATCGTCCTACCCATGCTAGCATGGAAGGCGGATGTTAAATGATGATGATGATGATGATCTGGATCTATACATCTTACCACTTCTAAAATACATTCCTTTATGAGTTCTGAATCGATGAATGGTTTACCTTTTTTTCCAAGCAAATATGCAACTTTATAGCTGGCTTCTGTTGCACCATTCCCTTGATGTAACACAGAATGGAAAAATTGTCTTTGCTTTTGTTTTCCGTATTTCAGTTTCTGCCGTGCTATCTTTCGAGACTCACCCTCTAATTTGGCATATTTATTGTCTTTATGAAGAGCATAATGCTGCTTCGCATTGAATTTCTTAACTGTTACAATTGCAGTATCACAAAGCAAATCACTGAATCTTTTGTTGTATTCTTCTACTAATGAGTCTAAAATTGACTTCACTTTCACTCATTACCTTTGTAAACTGGGGAAAGTTTTGTTTAGATATAATATCACATAAAAATGCAACATCTCTGTAAAAGTTTGGATCTGATAAATCACAATTTTTGTTGTTTCTTTTGAAAAAGTCAATTGTTTGCTTTCGTAAAGATACAATTTTGACCAATACTTTCCCTTGTGACAGCCAGCATACTTTTGAGTGATAAGGCAAATCTGCACTAATTACTTCATCATCCATCATCAGCAGGAATCTAAATTGATGATGCTTTGTGGCATTTGCTTGAATATAGTTTACAATACTTATAACCTTATGCAAAGTGTCATTTAAAATGGCAGATTTTGCACAGAGATTTTGCTGATGTAAAATACAATGAAAAGAAATCAGTTCACTTGGATCTTTGGTTTCTCTTTTAAAATGTGCAATAAATCCTTCATTCTTAACCATCATAGCTGGAGCACCATCCGTGCACACACTTACCAAGTTACTAATATTTAGTCCTACTTTTTGGAATTGCTCTTTGAAGTTGTTAAAAATATCTATCCCCCATGGCGTCCTTCCTTTAAGGGTGCCTAAAGCAAGCAATGCTTCATATAATTGAAAATAATCAGTTATAGCACGAATAAAATACAATACCTGTGCTGATTCAGTATCAGTGGAATTTGTCGATTCATCCAGAGCTACTGAATAATATACATTTTCTTTTTGGATTATATTTTTCAGCTGCTCTGTTACATCATATGTCAATTCATGCTGTCAATCTGCATTAGTTTTTCTTGAAAGAGTCACCTTATATTTGTTAACTTTATCTGGGTCTATACATCTTACCACTTCTAAAATACATTCCTTTATGAATTCTGAATCGATGAATGGTTTACCTTTTTTTCCAAGCAAAATATACAACTTTATAGCTGGCTTCTGTCACACCATTCCCTTGATGTAACTCTGAATGGAAAAATTATCTTTGCTTCTGTTTTCCATCTTTCAGTTTCTGCAGTGCTATCTTTTGAGACTCACCCTCTAATTTGGCATATTTATTGTCTTTATGAAGAGCACAATGCTGCTGTGCATTGAATTTCTTAACCATTGCTACTGCAGTATCACAAAGCAAACAAGACATTTTGCCTCCACTATTCACTAAAAAATATTGTAACTCCCATTCTTCGTTGAAGATCCTATTTTCTTCTTTCAAAGTTCATTTCAATTTCTTTGACATACTTATGGGTTGAAAATTGTTTTTATTCTGGAATACCAATAAAAGATAAAAGGATGATAATGAATTAGTAAGGCTAGCCACACACTGACTCAGCAAAAACGATCTCAGACAAGATGTGATAAACCTGCATCCAAAACCATATTCTTGGTCTTGAATTCGGCAATTGTCACTACCATTCGAGAACAAATATCATCTAGATTTGTAATAATCTTTTCTGTAATTAATACTATTATTTATCATTACCCAATTAATATAGAAATAATGTCAAATATTGACGGTTTTCAATCAAAACATGACCAAGATTCCAAGAACATGGTTTCGGATGCTGATTGATCGTGTCCTATCTAAGACCGTTTTATGTGGAACAATGTGCAGTAGGCCTAACAGAGTAGCAATGAATTCAATCATTGTTACTCATTAAGTCTCAGTGATAAAAAGGAAGTCTGCAAAACAACGCAGGCACTGGTGAAAGTACGCTTTCAAATAATGCTATAACTAACTCAGACTTACAATCTCACAAGTCACTATGAACTTAGTCACGACTACAGTTAACTGAGTAGGATGTAGTGCAGACCGCAGTGAGGAGGTAGACAAGACAAGAACTCTGCATGTATCATGCATGAAGTCACTGAGTAGTACTTAGCACAAACCACAGCGAGGAGGTATATGAGACAGGAACTCTACATTATCACGTGTGAGGTCACTCACTCCCACTAGGCTGGCATGACTGACAAGGAAATGTTGCCTTTATAGCCATGTTTCTTTAAGTTTATATTCATTAGGTTCATAAAAAAATACTTCCAATTTCTGGGAGTGACATCACTGAACACTCTTTCATCCAATTTAGAGATCTTCGAAAAACATGCATCTTATTACAATAAAGCCCTTCGTGAGGTGGGATATACTAATGATATTCGATTTTTTAATAATCCGAAGTATAATTATAATTTCAATAGTAATGATTATAATATTAATGATCCATTTAATAAACATAACCTTTATAATTATGATAAGGTCTATTTAGGTAATTAAAATAACAATAATAGGTATTATGATAATAAATTACATAAACATAAACATAATTGTAATGGACACAATAATAGATTTAAATTTAATTCATTTAATGATAATAATAAATCTAATAATATAAATGATAAATATAATAATATCTATAATAAGAACAAACTTTGGCTAATCATTCCATACGGCGTTCAAGTTAAAACTAACATTATTACAGAAATTTTAAACGTAATGGATATATTCCTTAGAGATAATAAAAAATATATCTTTTCTAGTAATAATTTGGGTGTAGGTTATTCTACTACTAATAATGTTGGTAACATTATCTCTTCTTTTAAAAGATTTAAGTTAAATAAGTACTACAAATATAAATTAAATACTTATTCTAATAATAATAATAATAATAATAATAATAATAATGAGGACCAGGATGTAATTAATTGTACATGTAGAGAAAAGACTAAATGTAAATTTAATGATAAATGTAATTTGAAGGATGTCGTGTATAAAAGTATAGTGACTTTAATGGACGGGAATAAATTTAATGGCTATAATTTAAATAAGTTTTACATAGGATCGAATTCTAATAAAATTAAATTACGGGTGACTCAGCACATACATTCCTTTAAGAATAGAAATTTAATTAATTCTACTGGCCTTAGTAAATATATTTGGGAACTTAAATCTAAAAATATTAAGTTCATTTTACATTGGGAGATAGTTTGTAAGGCGAAATCCTATCGTATAGGTAATAATTTTTTGTAAGTTGTGTACTAATGAATTTAAGGAGATATTATTAAATAATAATAATACTTTAATTAATTCTCTTGATGAACGTAAAATTAAATGTAGACATAAAGTACATTATTTATATAATATGTTTAGCTAACTGTGTGTATGTATGTGTATATATATGTGTGTGTGTGTGTATATTTATATGTCTGTATGTATATGTATGTATGTATATATTGGCGCAAAACAAAACCAGTTGCACAGTCAGAGACTAACGTGAACAGTCATGAATTTAAACTGGTGGTCCACACTGACGAAGCTCAAGGTTGAATAACCAAAAGCAGAAACCTGGTTTGTGGATATCCGTAATTGCATAATATTTTTATTTGTGTTGTTAAATGTTTTAATTCGGTCTGTTTTCCTCGCATACTGTTTTTCTCTGTTATATTGGTGCGCTATGGTGGATTATTTAAGACTTGGCTCTTATTTCTAGCAGCTAGATGCTCATTAAGCATCATTATGATATTTCATAGCTCCTTAAAGCTATCATAACTGCGTTCCACCAATGCTACTACTGGTGAT
>NC_068989.1:30893443-30898813 GCF_001194135.2 Octopus bimaculoides | reverse complement strand
TTAGCTAACTGTGTGTATGTATGTGTATATATATGTGTGTGTGTGTGTATATTTATATGTCTGTATGTATATGTATGTATGTATGTGTGTATGTGTGTCTATATACTATTCCTACTTTAGTAGTTATAATTTAGACTTATTAATTGTGTATTTATTAGTACGTAAATATTTTTAGTGATTTTTATGAATTAATATTTTAATGACACTATGATTTTTATAAAATTAATAATATAACTATTTTAATTAATTTAACTATAGTATTTTGGCTTATTTGATATATTATATAATTTATGTATCTTAGTCTTATTCTTTAGACTCTATAATTACTTAGATTTTAAATTTCCATAAAATGTTTGAAATATAGTTAATTGTTTTATTATGATTTAAGTTATATACATTTTAATTTTCATTCATGATTTTATAAATAAAACTTTCATTCATGATTTTATAAATAAAACTTTCATTCATGTTTATATATTTATTTATTCTATTCTTTTTCTTAACGCCATATCATCATGCGATTTCTTTCTAATAAACGCTTAGTTAATAGTATGACGTTTAAAATTTTAGTTTAAACTATAGCTTCATTGAGATAAGTATTGCTCTTATTTTCAATAATAGTGTTAAATGATTTTCTCTCATTTATTGGTAAAATAAGTATTTTTATATAAATTCACTTGATATTTAATGTTAGCTGATATCCTATTTAACACTAAATTAATAGTATAAAGTTTAACATTTTAGTTTAAACCAAAACTTCGATTAGATTAGTGTTGCATTTATTTTCAATAATATTGTTTAATATTTCTTTTTGTTTTATCCGTAAAATAAGTATTTTTTATATAATTTCATTTATTATTAGTTAATATTCTAATTAAGGTTAAGTTAATACTATAACATTTAAAATTTTATTTTAACTAAAGATTCGATTAGATAAGTTTTGCATTTCTTTTCAATAAATGTTTTTCTTTTATTTATTGATGATATAATTATTTTTATATAAATCAATTTATATATATTAATTTTTGTTAGTTTATATCATAATAAACATAAAGTTAATAATATAACGTTTGTAAATTTAATTTAACCTAAAACTTCGTTTAAATTGTATTTTAAACGAAAGATTCGTTAAGATAAGCTTTGCATTTAATATTTCTGTTAGTTTATATTTTAATAAACGTAAAGTTAATAATGTCAAGTTTATAACTTTCGATTAGATAAGTATTACATTTATTTTTAATAATATTGTTTAACATTTTTCTATCTTGATATAGTTAAGTATTTAAAAAAAATTCATTTGTTATTTATTGTTGGTTGATATATATATATATATATATACATTCATTTTATTATTTTTGTTGTATTTTGACCTGAAGATTAGCTATATTTTTCAATAGAATTTATTTTCGATCGATTTAATCGATTTGATTATATTTTATTTTCTATTTGAATATTCGGTTATGAAACACGTGTAGTCGTTTTACTATTTTATGATTATTACTTTTATTATAGTTCTTTTATTATAGTTATTTTTAGTGTATTTACTTATTAAATTTTTCTATATGTGACTGTGGATTTTCATGAATGAGTTCATGAACTTTGGTTCTTTTCTCTAAATTATATATTTATATATTATATACTGTGAAACTTAATTTAATTTTAGTTTTTGATAAATTGAATTTAATTGAGTTTGTACCTGTAAATTTGGATTTTTATCCCTAATATCATTATATATATATATATATATATATATATATATATATAGTGAGGCATGGGATTTGTTATTTTTCCTCTCCCATGGTTACCATCCACTTTCAGTGATCAGCACTTCTTTATACCACTGTCCTCATTCATACACATCACTTCTCCAAACCAACATAGTCTTCTCTCTTGCATGCTACATTTGATTCCTCTTATGCCCAACTTTTCTCTCAACATATTTACACTTTGCTGTACATGTGCATTGATGTTGCACATCCAACAGAGCATGCTATCTTCATTTCTTTCCAGTCTATGCATGTCTTCTGCTTTCAGAGCCCATGTCTCACTACTACGGAGTATAGCTGTTCACACACAAGCACCAAATAGTTTAGTTTTCACTCTGAGAGAGTCCTTTTGTTGCCAACAGAGGTAATAGCTCTCTGCATTTCCTTCACCCAATTCTTAATCTAGAAACAATACTTTCAGAACATCCTCCACCATAGCTATCTTGGTTACCTAGGTAACAGAAACTATATATAACCTCAAGAGAGCCTCCTGGGCATTTGAGAGAATGTGTGTCCCATGTGCTCTTAGTGCTTATTGTTCCTGCACATCTGCCACATACAAAACGACTTTATCTGTTAATCTACCTGTGATTCCACTGCACCTCTTATGTGTCCATAGTTTATACTGGGTGCAGTGAATGGAATTTCTTCCAACTCCTTTCCTACATATTGAGCAAGGCCATTTACCTGATGGAAAGAGAGTTTTATCTTCTTTCTTACTAACAACAACTTCGGACCAATAAAGTCCTTTGATTCCAAGTTTTGTTTCCATACCTGGATTTTTTTCTCTAATCCTGCTGAAGATTCTGCAATAAGAGCAAGGCCATCAGCATATAGTAGTTCCCACAGGCACCCAGCTTTGAATTCCCGTGTGGGCTGAGAACTGAGCCCTGGTGAACCCTACATCTATGCTAAATTCATCACTGTATTCATGGCCGACTCTCACCTTACTGACAGCACCACTATACGTGGCTTCTACAGCTCTAACAAGCCACTTCTCTACTCCTAACTTCCTTAGAGACTGCCATATAACCGAGTGGGGAACTCTGCTGAAAGTTTTCTCCAGGTCGACAAAGGCTAAGTACAATAGTTTATTTTTGGCCAAGTACTTTTCATGCAACCATCTCGCCTAGTTTAATTCTATTTCTAATCAATTGAGTTATAACCCTCTCAGTAACTTTCATGACTTGGTCTAGCAGTTTAATACCTCTGTACTTGTTTCTATCACCTTTACCTCTTGTAGCAGCTAACCATAATACTACTACACCAGTCTTTGGGGATGGTGCCTTCCTGAATAACCCAACTAACTATACGGGTGACTAAGCTGTATCCTACATCACCATGTCCTTAATTGCCTTATCTATTATGCTGTCTTCATGTCCTTAATTGCCTTATCTATTAGACTGCTATCAACTCTGTTGGCTGGTCCCTGAATTGGTTCGATATTTGGTAGACTCTCCTTCTCCCATTCATTTTCCACATTTAGTAACCTTTTATAGTGACTCTTCCATGCATCTTTCTTCTCTGAGTCACAAATTGCAAGCATATCATTATCCATTCACATACATTTCTCACCTAACACATCTCTATTTTCTCTGATACACTACTTTGCAATCCTGAACACCTCACGCCTCTGATTCTCATGCAGTAGAACATTTGCAAAACTCTTACCTTCAGCTACTCCTTTTGCAATGTATACCTGATACCTAGCTGCTCTTTTGGCTACCTAATATAATTCTCTGCTTCCACTATTTTTCCAGCCTTTCCTTGCTTCACCACCATGTCACCCTTGGTCTAGCTGGTACTCTGCACCAACCACAGATTTCATCCATAGCCCTTAGTAGATTGTCTCACAGGAACTTTCAATTGTCCTCTAAGCTATATGTCCTCATGACCCCAACTCTTCCTCTCTTTTTTCTGAAGCATCCATTAGTAAATCTCTAAATTTTTGTCTGTTTGCTAGGTCTTTGAACTTCCACAGTCTTATTTTCTAGATTGGTTTATTTGTCTGAGTCTTTCTAGCTCTAATTCTGAACTAACTAACTAATAACCTATGTAGGGTTGTACACTCTTCACCTGGGAAAGACTACTGGCTGATTTATGGAAGTTAGTGTTGCAGATCATGAGATCATATGTATCACAGAACTCCAGAAGTCTTGTTCCCTCCTCGTTTCTAGATCCAAAACCATAACCTCCATGCACTCCCTGGAATCCATGGGTGTGTCGTCCAGCATGTCCATTGAAGTCACCAGCCACAATAAAAAGTCTCTGTCATTTGTTATTGAAGTGGTCTGCAAAAGGACCTCATAGAATTGGTCCTTCTACTCATCACTCAGCCCAGGCTGAGGAGCATAGACCGAGATAAATGTAACTGTTAATTCACCTCTGATAAGTCTTATCTTAATTACCCTATCGTATATTCTGACTACCCCAATTACCTTATCTACTCATTTTTCTGCTAAAAGTATGCCTACTCCACCCACTCCATCCTTCCTCTGGACTCAGAAGAATTTGAATCTCTTACCAGTGAGGAATCTAGCTGAGGCTCACCTCCACCTTAATTCTTGCACACCACACACATCAATATGGCGTCGCTCCAAAATTTCAATAATCTTGCCATTCCTTCCTTTAATTGTACCAAAACTGATGCTAGCAGCCCTGAGATTGAGTACTTGGAAGTGATGGCAGTAAGGTAGTTGTAAAAATTTTGTCATCACCTGAAACAAAGAAGATCTGTGAAAATGCTTACCACCTAGCATAGAGCTTTGATACATAGTTTATTTAGTGAATTACAATGAATCACAGCTTCTACCCCCTCATCCAACATCTAACGCAAGAGCCAACAACTGGGTATGAGAATAGGATGGTTACATAAAGCAGTTTGAGTACTATATATCTAAATATTTATATATGAGGTACCTTTAACTGTATACAACACTCATCAGGGCACTAGTATGAGGGCATAAGGGTATAATCAAAATATGTATTCACATACATAGCACAGGAAGCGTATGAGTTGCCAGTTGAAAATGTTAATGTACATAATGAGTATGGAAAATGGACATTGAGTACAGGCCTTGTGCAAACTAAGTTTTACACACTGCATAGCTAGATGGGCTAAGAAGAAAAGCCGTAGTATTTAATAATAATTATTATTATTATCATTAAAATATTAATACTAAATTAATATACATTTTAATTGTTAAATTTATCACAGAAGTATTTTGCAATGGTAATGGGAGTCTGGCTGAAATTGAAATGAAATGAAATTACATGTGATCTTGGCAACTACATATTGAAAGAAATGGAGGAATCTGAGATTCATTGACTGAGTCGTATTTGAATAATAATAATACCAATAATTTAGCTCTTGATTCAAGAAAGAGTGAGTGAGATACTCTTTACTCTTTTACTTGTTTCAGTCATTTGACTGTGGCCATGCTGAAGCACCGCCTTTAGTCCAGCAAATCGACTCCAGGACTTATTCTTTGTAAGCCTAGTACTTATTCTATCGGTCAATTTTGCTGAACTGCTAAGTTATGGGGATGTAAACACACCAGCATCGGTTGTCAAGCGATGTTGGGGGAACAAACACAGACACACA
>NC_068989.1:30891214-30892181 GCF_001194135.2 Octopus bimaculoides | reverse complement strand
AAACTATAACTTATAAATAATTTAGTGTTAAATAAGTTATCTATTAAAAATAATCTATAAAGAACCAAATGAATAATATAAAAAACAAGAATACATATTATTTTCAAATAGTAGAAAATCTTTAGCAAAGTAAAAACAGTACTTATCCATATTTCTCCGTAATTCAAACTCATATATATATATATATAAAGTAGTTGTATGCTGTCAACTTAATGTGACAGTCCCATGAAGGGAATAATACTACTGCTATTTAGCCCTAGGAAGCTGCACCGCTTCCTGTCGGCCTTGACACATTTCCTGTGTCCTTATGTTTATAAGGGGGAGACAAGCACCCCCACCCAGCTAAGCCTGCACCCAGAAACATGTTTCTGAGTCTTTGCTCATCACCAGTCTGGAATAGCATGACTTGCTAGTCGGAGATGCCTGTCAAGCTCTTGTAAACATATAATAATTCTAGTGAAATACATTCACTGATTTCAAAAATAGAAATAATACATTTCTAAATCTCTGAGAGATTTATGATAAAGTAGTTGCATGCTGTCAACTTAATGTGATAATCCCATGAAGGGAATAATACTACTGCTATTTAGCCCTAGGAAGCTGCACTGCTTCCTGTTGGCCTTGACACATTTCCTTATGTTTACAAGGCATCTCCGACTAGCAAGTCATGCTATTCCAGACTGATGATGAGCAAAGACTCAGAAATATGTCTCTGGATGCAGGCTTAGCTGGGTGGGAGTGCTTGTCTCATCCTTGTAAACATAAGGACACAGGAAATGTGTCAAGGCCGACAGGAAGCGGTGCAGCTACCTAGGGCTAAATAGAAGTAGTATTATTCCCTTCATGGAACTGTCAGATTAAGTTGACAGCATACAACTACTTTATTGTATCACTACTGCATAAATCTCTGAGAGATTTAGAAATGTATTATTTATATATATATATATATATATATATATATATATAT
>NC_068989.1:30883685-30891155 GCF_001194135.2 Octopus bimaculoides | reverse complement strand
ATATTGATATATACGTATAAATTCTTTTATTCTTCTGGTTTCAAACAGAGCTTGGGCCCCTGCTGGAGCACCACCTGTCAGTGTGTTTGGGTCTTCTGTCTGTACTGTTTGTGGTGAAGAATTGAGTTGGATGCAGCTGCTCTTTTCTGTGCTTCCTGCTATAATGTGAGTTGATCTGGGATTTGTGATAGATACTTGTCCCAGTACTTTTTGCAACTTTCCACATCTACACCTTGCAAATCTTTGAGGCTGTTTGGCAAGATGATAAACAGTTGTGATCCCCTGGAACTCTATATCGCAGCATATGTTTTTCATCTTCTCTCCAGGGAGTAGAGCTACAATGAGCCTCTTGTAGTCTCTCCCAGTAGTTCATCTGTTTCATTAAGTTTATCTTCTTTGCGTTGACACTAGATTGCCTCAAGTTCCATAACCAATTCGACACTCTGCAGTGACCATACTTGGGAGCAGTAATCCAGACATCTGAGAACAAAAGTCCTCCATAGGAGTAGCAAGTTATCCTTATTTCTGATTCTAAATGATATAAGGCTCCATCCAGCTACTCCTCTGTACAGTGTTGCCATCTTGGTAATATGCACACGGAATATTGCATCATTACTCATGTGGATTCCCAGATCACTCATTGATTCTAACTCTGCGATTGCACTATCCCCTGACCCTGTGTATTCTGATTGTAGTCTGTTTGTTTGAGGGCTGATAGTGGAGTGCTTGAAACTTATCAGCATTGTACTGTATGTTATTTTCATCAGTTCATTTGTATATTGCATGCATGATGTTTTGCAGTGTTAATATGTCATAAGGGTCCTTGACCACTTGTGATAGTTTTGTATCATCAGCATAGCTGTTGATAGTGGCTGAATGTACAACCGAGGGCATGTCTGAAGGAGCCACTACAAACAGTCCCAGTACAGTTCCTTGAGAAACTCTACTGCAGCTTAATATCTCCCCATAAAGAGCATTATTGGCAGCACCTGTCTGACTTGTCTTTTAAAAAGTCATGCAGTTACTCTTCCAGTTTTCCAGTGATACCAAAGTCATTTAGTTTGTGACATTATCCCATGATCGACTTTGTCAAAGGGCTTGGCTAAGTTGGGATATATCACATTCACATCTAAGTGGTTGAACTGCTGTTTCAGTACTCAATCATGTGAGGCAGTCCCTCCCTGGCCAGAAACCAGGAATGTGATCCTCCTGACAATGCATTCCATGATCTTGCTAATATGTGAATTCAAAGAGATAGGCTTGTTATTTTTAGCATCTGCTCTGCTTTCTCCTTTATGGACAGGGCATATGATACCCTCTTTTAATAGTTTGGGAAGTTTTCCACATGCAAGGAAACTCTGAAAAAGCATCTGCAGTGGTTTTGCAAGAGCTTTCTTGCATGTTTTTAGAACAAATGGAAATCCATCTGAGCCCATTGCTGAGTTTGAGCTCATCTCATCAATAACTGATATTACATCTTCCTCTTTTATGTCGATGTAATTGATCGTTGCCTTTTCCCCATGTAGTTTGCCATGTTGAAAAACTCTGTTGGCTCACTTACTTGCATGTTTCCCAATGGAGTGGTGAAGACATTCTGGAATTGTTTATTCCACACCTCACCTATTGTCTTGGGGTCTGCAGTTAGGGTTGCTGTTTGAAGAAGATGGTCTGCTATCTTGTGGTGCACTAAGGCAGACTCTTTTGTGAAGTTGTAGAAGTCTTTGGGATTTATTTTTATATTTTCCACCATCCTGGTTTCTCTTTTTACCCTTTCCTTTTCATGGGAGAGCTGAGTCTATTTTCTATCTCAAGAAGTGCTTCTTTACGTAGGGATTTTTTGCTTGTTTGTTTAAGTGATTTGTGATCTTTGTTCTCTGTTTCATGAGGACTCTCCTGTCTTGATTTTGTATGTTGATGCTCTTTTGTATGATGTTTTTGTATGTTGTTGTTCTCTTCTCTGGGACAAATTTAATGCATATGGCTTACTTTATTGACATGAATTCTTTAAGTTTCATATCAATGTTTGGCATAGAGAGCCAATTTTGCTGGATAATCCATTTTTCAATTGACTTCCAGTCAGCCTTGTAGAAGTTCAAACTGGATAGAGTTTTTGTTTTTTACTTGGAAACCAAGGCAAAGAAAATAAATGCATGTACGACAGTATAAATTGATAGAAAGTGCTTGTGTATTCCTTTTTAAATTACTTTTGAACATTGTAGTAGGCATCCATTGGTCTTGAGAAATCATGTCAGCTGCTGATGGTGGTGCATCATCTGTTGTGGCTGTACAGGTCCACACAGGAGTGGCAGTCACACATACAATGACTGTATTTGAAGGAGCTCTCTGCTAGTACTGCTGATTTTTTCTTCTGTTGAGTGCACGTTTCTTCGATCGCAAGTACCTGTTTTTCTTCCACTCTTTTCATTCCCTTTTGCAGTATTTGCCTCCAGTGTGGGCGATCATTTTCAACCTCTTCCCATCTCTGGACATCTAGATCAAGTGACTTCATATCTCTCTTGCAGGCATCTTTGAAATGAAGATGAGGTCATCCTTGTGCATTTGTGCCAGTAGCCAATTCCCCATACAGGAGGTCTTTTGGGAACATGACTGAGCCAGCACAAATGACGCTGCTGGAACAAGATGTGTATACTGGGTATTTGGCTTGGTTGAGGACTTCGGTGTTGGTGATGTGGTTGGTCCACTTGATGTCCAATATGCGTCTTAAATTGCAAAGGTGGAAGACATTGAGACATTATTACTTGATAAATAAAGGTATTGTTATATAATTTGACATCATGAAAATTAGTGTCATATATGTTATAGCATATTATGAAGAATTAAAACATTTTTAGTTAATGTAAATGGGGTGATTAAGGAGTTGAGGGTAAATGTGGCACTGCTATTTTACCTGTTTTTTTATAGACAAGTAAACAATTTTGCCACAACCCACTTACCAATGGTGCATATTCACAATATTATGACAGCATATGAAACACTCCCCAGAGAAATTTTGTATGCAATGCCACATTCATTATTTTATAAAGTTAGTGGATCTAATGGAATAAAGTTATAAACTGTAATTTGCCATCCTTTGTCATTGTGTACAAAAACAAGAGGAAAAAACAGATCTCAGAATATGAAAATGATGTTAAGTATGAAAGTATATCAATCATCTCAACCAATTTTAAAACTGTGATAATAGAGCATCATGTACATCATCAATTCATTTCATGTGTTTATGTCAATACACGGACCTGGTCAAATAAAATTCAAGAGTACTTATGTAAGCACTGGGCTGATATATAGAATCTACTTTGAGTAGAGGCATGAAAACATGCCACCTATCTCTGAGTGGTTTACTGCAGTCGAGAAGTATTTCTGGTGGATATAAATCAATTCTTTGTCATGCAAAACAATATATTAATGACTCTGAAAGTTCAGATTCATTATAAAAAAATTCTTTTTAAATATTGCCCAAACTCATTTATGATTGTATAGATAAGTACTTTATTAGCAGTTGCGTAAAATAAAAAGAGGCAAGGATAAGGCATGCAGGATTCTTCAAATGTCATACCATGAAGAAAATTCTTCAAAATGAGATCATATTCTGCATATTGATGAGTCAACTATAATTTTAGAACAAGAAATATTTTTAGGACCTCATATTTGTTAATAAAACGTGTCTTCTTATGTACAATAAATCGTCAATCATCTTAGTCCTTTGTCATCTCTTCCATAAGGTACAGTGTCTCGAGATCAGCCTTCACTATTTTGTCCTATGTCTTCCTGTGTCTTCCTTTTTCCACAAGTTCCATCCACTTCATGTGATTGCCACTTCTTTGTGAAGTTGTCCTCGTTGATATGTACCAGATGATGAAGCCAGCATTCTTTTCTTTTGCACACTACCTGATTCCTCTTATATCTAATTTTTCTCTCAGTACATTAGCACTATGTTACACATGCACATTGACATTGCACATCCAACCAAGTATGCTAGCTTCATTCTTCTGCATTCAGGGCCCATGTTTCACTACCATATAGCATTTCAGTTTCAGTTTCACTACCATACAATCTGCTTTAGAGATGTTTTGCTACAAACAAAGGTAATAGTTCTCTGAGCTTTCTTCATTCTTTTCTTATTGTAGCAACTAAACTTTCAGAACATCTTCCACTACTGCTAATTAGGTCAAACCCGGTAACAGAAACTATCTATCACCTCCAGAGAGCCTTCAGAGCATTCAAGAAGATCTGGTTCCCCTGTGTCCTTAGTATGAGTTGCTCTTGCGCATTTTTTACACAACTTTTTTCATTAATTTTCATGTAATTTTGCTGCACCTCTTGTGTCAATCGCTTGCACTTAGGAATTCCTGCCTTTGCTTTTCCTACATCTCAAGTGCGGCCATTTACCTAAAGTGGGTAGCATCCAGTCTGTTTTCCTACTTAGTAGAACCTTGGTCTTTGCTGGTTAACTTTAAGGCACATTTTTAACACTATTTCTTACTCTATCTATTTGTACTTCCTCTTCTTATGTCTTGTTTCTTTTTGTTTATGTTAAGGAAAAGTCTGTTCCTTAAATTTCTATCTTGCACTTTAACTTAATTGACATGAAGTGAGATATCTTTACTTGTAATGACCAAACCAATCTCATCTTGTTCAGTTTGGGCCTTTCATACATTGTATATATTAAGGGAATTTTGTGTGTATATTTAGAGTTGTATTATTGGTGTAACCATGATGTTCTGGTGGTCTGATGAGCTGGCTTTCTTTATTTACATTGATTTGTAAATATACAATTGTATAATGATGAGCACACTTATTAATGCAACATATACATACAATTTCTTTCATACTGAAATTAATATGACATGAAGAAGGTTGCAAAATGGTCATAATGTTATGGAAGTCACATGGATAAACAAATATATATTCACTCTTTACAGCTCCTGACTTTATGGCTTCATGTGTGTGTGGGTGAAACCCCCAAAAACCTCAAGCAACTTATGACGATAATTTCATAATGATTGAGTTTCACTAACATTTGTATCTAAATTACCTCATCATCATAACTTTAAAGTCCAAATAATATTTATTTTGATGTCCTGTTGATGTAACACTATACAAACCTGTTAGTATCAAATTCTTGCACTACTCTATATAGAACTACCTATTAAATCTACAAGTATAACTTTATTTTTGATCTTATTTATCTATGTATCTATGATATTTATTCCTTATAGAAGAAGTAGATACATTTGAACATGTATTCTAATATAAAGATATTTATTCTGGATGAAAGACCATCAGAGATAGGATTGCTTTTACTACATGTGTAAAGACATTCACCCATACAAACACATATGCACAAACATATCCACCACACTACTACTCCTCAATTAACCCCACGATATTAAAATTTGCCCTAATATATGCCAAAAATAATTCACAACTAACTAGGAAAGAAATTAATGTAATACATGAAGCTAGAAAATCTATTATAAGGTTTGATGACAAGCTCTGGGTCCGTAAAGACTCCCCTAACTCCTTCGCTATCACCATGGGAGCCCCGGATTCAGCTCAGATAAGTGACTTAGTAGGAATTTATCTGCTCTCCTACATACAGAAGGAATTCCCAGACCTGGAAGGTGGATTATACAGGGATGATGCACTCTTTGTAATTAAAAATCCCTCGAATAGGAAACTAGAGCTCATTAAGAAAAACTTGCATAAATTCTTCAAAAGATTTGGACTAGCCATTTCTATAGAAAACGAACACACATCCATAAATTACTTAGACGCTAATTGCAACCTAGCCACAGGACTACATGAACCATACATAAAGCCCAATACTAACCTAAAATACATAAACGCATCCAGCAACCACCCACTATTCCTCAAGAGAGGCTTAGCACATAGTATAAGCAATAGGATATCATGCCTCTCCTCTAGCCAAGCTATTTTTAATAAGCATAAGGAAACCTACAACATCGCTCTACATAAGGCAGGATTTAACCATAAAATTAAATTCATGGAATCCAATAACCATAAAAAAGACCCAACTACTAGGAACTCAAACGCTAGAAACACACACACTACTAACACACCGAACACCGCTGGAAACCACACTAACGATATGAATGACAAAGATAAACAGAACACATGTAATAGAAATACAACACGTCCCAAAGCCAAACCACATAACACCAAAAATACCAACAACAATGTAAACACCAATACCAATAATATTAAAAGGACGATTAAGGCTAATAACGAGACGAAACAGAAATACAATAACCACCTGAACAGAACCAACATTAAGCAATACAACGATAAGTTTAGCATAAATTACAGGGAAACCCAGAAGACTAAAAGAAACCATATATCGGGCCCACAAACAACTAACAATACTAACAGGGAAAACAATGAAAGGACGCATATCAAAAATAAACCCAAATATAGAAATAAATTAGATAGCCGTAAAGAAAAATTCACCAGCCTTCCCAGTTATGATGGCAGCTTCTGTACCAAATATGGCCATAATAGCAGCAAGAACAATAAGGATACGATCTGGCTAATCATTCCCTATAACATGGGCCTCAAATCCAACATAGTCCGCTCACTAGTGAACATAATTAGATAAACACCTCAATGTGAACAATAAATACGCAGAAATATTTAAGCACAAAATAAGAATAGGCCACAGCCTGACATGTAACTTAGCTACCATAATAGCATCTATTAATAATAAGAAATTAGACGCATTCTATACAGCTAGAAACACAACGAACAACCAAATCAACAACCCTCTAAATAATAGAACTAACTCCAACCCTAATCCAACACCCCTTACTAGGAGGGACGCACACCGAAAAAACAATAGGGCCACACAGCAGCACACAGACATAGGACACCCCTTATAACCTATGTGGCTGTAGAGATAGGAACAAATGTAATTTCTCCAATAGATGCAAGACAGATAATATAGTTTACCAATGTGATGTACAAACAAACAGCCACACTAAATCTTACATGGGTGCAACGAAAAACCAAATACGCTTTAGATATAACGAGCACCTATCGAGTTTTAAAAACAGAAATAAGGCAAATTATACAGGGCTGAGTAGATATATCTGGGAACTAAACGACAATAATATAGAATATAAACTAAAGTGGCACATACTAAAAGTAGCTAATTCCTATAACCCAACTAACAGACGCTGCCAACTCTGCTTAACCGAGTGCCTCGAAATCCTAACGGCTAAGAACGACCTATTAAACAGGAGATATGAATCCAGTCTAATCTGTCTTCACGCTACTAAATACTCATTCTCTAAGTATAATTAAATATATAATACATCACACCTCCTAAGCAAAACTAAATTTGCATAAAATAACTTTCCTTCTAGGTATTATTAATTATAAGTAGTTACGAATAAGACCAAAGTTAGCCCCCTTTTCACCTAAATTTAGGGT
>NC_068989.1:30881854-30882951 GCF_001194135.2 Octopus bimaculoides | reverse complement strand
TATATATATATATATATATATATATATATATATATATATATATTAGTAAAGCATGTATACATTCTCATTTATGAGTATACCTGTGCTGATGCACTCATATGCATCAGCATACAACCTCTTAATCATATATGTATATATACATATAAACGTTGGTGTGTGTGTGTGTATAGATACCTCTGTGTACTAAAAGCTTTTGTGATCTCTTTCATACAGAGGTATGCATTGCCAAACCCATACTTGTGCAGTAATAATCCCTGCAAAATGCATACATAGAAAAATATGTATACAGATACATACATAAATACACATATACCTACTGTACATACATGCACACACACACATAATCATGTGCAGTACCCTGTATTCTCACTCATACACATATCAACTTAACCCCTCCCAAACACATGCATGTTTTTTTTTTGTGGGCAAGATTCCATTTTGTAAGCAAGGAGATAAATGCCAGTCATTGAAACCTTTAGCTGAGGTTAGCTGCTATTTTCAACAATCACATTGTAAATAGCATAAAGACTACTACTGAGGGTGTTATATTTTCCTTGCTTTTATTCCTACTATGAAACTGGGTTTTGGCAAAATCCTTTACATGATCACCTTCACTCTATGTGAATTCTGGAGAATTTCTTTGCCACAACAACTGCATTAGTTTTGGCAAAATTCCTTTGTTTTCCAAACACAAAAGTAAGTTAAGCTTTTCTGCTTGGGAATTCGGTAAAAGCTTCTCACTTCTTTTTATACTTTAGACTGAAGAATCATGATTTTGAAATGAGCAGATTCCAGCAAGATTACTGTTGTTGAGACTAATAAATGTTTTAATGCTTTGGGTTGGTTAGTTAAATACAAAGTGGAAAAGAGAGCTGATGTGTTCTTGTGCTGGGCTGAATGGTTGCTACTGATGACTGATCGTATTAATTGGTAAGTGGTTTGTTTACCATTTTGTTTTCTTAAAATAAGATTAGATATATTATTTTAGAAAGAAATGCTACTTTTTTTCTGCAAAGTGTTAGTGTGTGTTATATCTAATAGTGATAACTTGTTTCTATTATGTTTACATTCAGTCAGCTTATATACATATACATATA
>NC_068989.1:30878568-30880000 GCF_001194135.2 Octopus bimaculoides | reverse complement strand
TATACATCATGTTTTTTATTGCATGGCAATTACACTACTGAATGTAATAAATGGGTGAGGGTAAAAAGTTGTTTTATTCTTAATTTATACGGCAATAAGAAAATGGAGGGGATCAAGAGGTGGTATTCATCAAATTTTAGACATTATATTATGTCTATTTATTTATTTTTAGCAAAAAACAATTATAATAATATACATACATGTATAAAAGATTATGCTTTACATATATAAAAATACTAGTAATTATTAAAATATATAACGTAGAACATGGAAAGTAGAATTGTTTCTTACAGCTGTTTCAACCAAGAGGTCAGAGTACCCCACTTTACTTCCATCCCTTCAGTGAACTGAAGAATTTGGTTGATAAAATGAAGGTACTTGGATGTGCCTCTGGGCTTCGTCAGAGAGTTTAGAAAGTAAATAAGGTTAAGTTATAAATATAAATACATACATATATACACACTTTTACACATACATATATATACATAATTATACATAAATACATATCCATATATTTATATATATATGTATAGAGATTATGAGAGGTAATGGTGTCAGTAAGATCCAAAAGTATCAGGTAATGCTGAGCAAGTGCTATGGATAGACCATAGCTCCAGGTTCTATGATTATGCGAATAAGGAATCCAACATAGGTCATATATCAGCATGTGTATATAAAAAAAAAAATTTTTCAGAATGAGATGAAAAACGAAGACTGTGTATAATATAGAACATTTATAAATAGAAGGTCTTACTGCTGTTTCCAGGATATTTATTATATCCCTTCATCGGAGACGGTCTGAGAGGATGGTTAAGCAATAGTTAATTTAGATAAGATAGGAAATAGAGAGTGAATTGGAGGAACGAAAATAGATGTGAGATATGCAGGGATATTGCATTTGTAGATCCATTCTTTAGGCAGAATGGTATACATATAAGATTCCAATACATGTAAGATACCTCTCACAAGGTATTGGAATCTTATATGTATATCATTCTGCCTAGAGAATGGATCTACAAATGCAATATCTCTGCATATCTCACATCTATTTTCCTTCCTCCACTTCACTCTCTATTTCGTATCTTATCTAAATGAACTATTGCTTAACCATTCTCTCACACCGTCTCCAATGAAGGGATATAATAAATATCCTGGAAACAGCTGTAAGACCTTCTATTTATAAATGTTCTAAAATCTTCACAGCCTTGGTTTTTTATCTCATTCTGAAAAAGAATTTTATATATATATATATATATGCATACAACGGAATCAATTATTATTATTAGTTGTATTATATTATTCTTATTAGATAAAGTATAAACAGAAGAAAGAGAAAATTATCAAAAGATGAATGATAGTGGAATTCAAATAATCAATCTACCTTAAAGGTATTGTAATTTTGTAGGAAAGAAAAGGTATATAAATGTGGAAT
>NC_068989.1:30876206-30878498 GCF_001194135.2 Octopus bimaculoides | reverse complement strand
TATATATATATATATATTTACGTACAAACATACCCATAGGCACATTTCATGTAAAATATTTATGTAATGCAGTGTGAAATTATTTACAATATGTATTTTGAATCTACTTTTCGATTTAAGGTTTTCTTCGATTTTACAATAGGATGAATTTATATTTTTTTATATTGTTCATTGCATGCTTAAGACCGTTAGTTGAAAGGACCAATGAAGCAAATCCATTTTTAAAGGTGTATCCTTTAACTAGTTTTGATTATATCCTCATTTCTGTTCCATTTTTAAAAAATTGTCCGACGAATGGGAACGTGAAACTCTGAGTAACAGTTTTTGTTATATTTCTGCTGCTTTTAAATAAAGCATATCACTATACCTCTGGTATTTGAGTACTCTTTTTCCACCTTGTTTCACATTTATGTGCTTACTCTGGTGTAACCCCACCTTTTTTAGAAAGTTCGAGTGACTCTACACAAGTAGGAAAAAGAAACAGCTGAAAAAGATGGAACTTTACCCATTGAATTTTTCTCTAGAAAATATACCTATCCCTACACAGAAACTCAAAAGTCTTATAGAAAAAAGGGAAGAGTTTATTCGAAGATTGAGATGGAAAGCCTTCTTCTTTGATACTAAACAGAAAACTAACGGAAACAAATACGGATTTAAATCTTCCAGGAACCCACCACCTATTCCAGAATTAGAAGCCCTCGAAACAGACCTTTTCGAACTCATCAGAAAAATTAGATTCCGTAAATACAGTAACCAACTACAGAGAAGTATGAAGGGAAAAATTAGAGAAATTAACAACTCGAATAAGATCTTCATTAACTCTGATAAGACAAAAAACTTATATGTGGTTGATAAGGACATTTACAAGCGTCTAATTTTGAATAGCATCACAGATACATACAAAAAAAGATAGCACAAATTTATACAAAGAGGTGAATTTGGAGGCAAGAAGAATAGCTAACAATCTTAAAATTAGTGATAGGATAGAATATCTTCCCCCACGCCCCCTTTTATTACTCTAAAAGACCATAAAGCTGATTTTAATAGAAACCCTAAATGCAGATTGATTAGTCCGACTAAAACTGAAATAGGTATTATTAGCAAATACATTTTAGATCGTAAGTTAGATAGTGAATTAAATTTAGGGATTTGGGAAAATAGCAAGTCAGTAATAGATTGGTTTAAAGGGATTAGCTTTAAGTATAACTACAAATTTACACAGTTTGATATTGTTGACTTTTACCCATCAATATCCTGGCCTTTGCTTTTAAAAGCATTAGACAATTATGTCAACATCGATAATTCGGGAATAGACATTATCATACATGCGAGAAAATCACTTCTTTTTTACAAGGATTCCACCTGGGTCAAAAAGAGTGAGGATTCTCTTTTCGATGTACCGATGGGGGCATATGACGGGGCTAAGTTATGTGTGCTCATAAGAGCTTATATTTTGTATAATCTAAAGCTAGAATTCCTGTTTATAGATGCAAGATTATATAGGGATGACGGTCATCCATAATTTAAATGGCCATGAACTAGATAAGCTTAGGAAGGATCTAATTGCTTTCTTCCAAAGGATGGGCTTACGGATTATGATAGATACTAACCTTAAAAGTGTAGATTTCTTAGATATAAATTTAGATTTACAGTCAGATAAATTCAAACCTTACCGTAAGCCTAATGATAAGCTATCTTATATTAGCTAAGAATCCAATCGTCCGCCAGTTATTTTTAGGAACTTAGTCAGTAATGTAGGTAGACAAATATCGTCAGTTTCTTCGGATGAGACAGCATTTCAAAATGCTGCGCCTTATTACCGCATTAAGGAATAGTGGATTTTCTGAGAAGATCCTGTATAACCAACTTAATGCTAGCAGGAATGCAACACGTAGAACTAGGACTAGGAGGGTTTTGTGGTTCAACCCAGCTTTTAATATGGCTGTAAAAATATAGGTAGGGAATGGATCTATTTTAAAACGGGGGCGCCAGTATTTTCTTAACGAAACACTAACGAAACACTTTGAAACTTGGGACACTGGTAGAATGTGTCATATAAAACATCTTTTACTCTTAGTCTTCTTAACAAAAAAAAAGGAATTCGCAAGTTATTCCATGTTAAAGTTGTCATATTTCTGTAATTTCAACCAATCACTGACGTCTATTCAACACAATAGAGTTACTGCTGGGCGGTCATAAAAATGTTATTCCCTGTGACATATTTCATCCGGTTTAATCGTAATTTATACGCATATATTGTTTATATAATAAATTACGCTGTGCGTATCTATG
>NC_068989.1:30868516-30876124 GCF_001194135.2 Octopus bimaculoides | reverse complement strand
TTTACATGAAATAAATTCGAATACAAAAATATTTTTCTGTTCTATAACACAAAATAGATAAGTATACGAAGTTTGAAAGTCTTTCCGTACCAAAAACACTACATAAAACATAAATGAAAACTGGCACCCCCGTTTTAAAATAGATCCTAGGGAATTCTTAAAATTAATCTCTAGACATTTTCAACCTAACCATAAGAATATTTAATAGAAGAACGCTTAAGGTCAGCTCTTCTTGTTGCAAAAACTTCGCCTCTTTCATTAACCAACACAACAATAAGATAATTGCAAATAAACACAGTGCCGATTCTTTTCCAAAGAATTGCAATTGCAAAGATGGAATCTCCTGTCTGTTGGAAGGAAAATGTCTGGAGAAAGGAATTGCGTATAGAGCCAAAATGCAAATAGAAGGCTCACATGAATATAGAACTTACGCAGGGGCTTCTGAAAATTCTTTCAAGACCCGATTTTATTCTCATAGAAATTCCTTCCGATATCCCGAAAATAGGACAAAGTCCAGCCTGGCAAAGTACGTCTGGGAATTAAAAGAAAATGAAACCCGCCCTTTCAACGTAACATGGAGAATTTTAGATAAAGCATCACCTTACAGACACGGTGCGCATAAAAGACCCATCTAATGCAATTTATGTCTTTTGGAAAAATTCTATATTTTATTCCAGGACAATAACGCTTTGGATCAAAGACGCGAACTCTTGAATTCCTGCAGACACGCAACAAAATTTAAAATGTCGCTGACAAAATACCATATGGATAGTATATATTCTTTGAATCTTGAACTAGTTTTCAATCCCACTGTTGGATTTGTATTTTGAAATGCATGGTTATTTCGCATTGCAAAGATATTGTATATATTTCGATGTATTTCTTTAAGAAAACCTTCGACTGTTATATATATAATTTTCATGTTTAAGATTTTATCTTTATTTCATTTTATTGTATTTTACAAACCCATTTAATCGTTATATTTATAGATAATTCGATATATGGTGTTCCATTTTGCATGTCTTTTATCCAATTTTTATTATTATACACTCAGCAATTTAAAAAAAAAAAGTTGTTTGTATATATACGTTAGGATCTAGATATGTCTGTATTGTAAGCATGCATATGTATTTGTATGTGTGCGTCTGTGTATATGTGTAAGTAAGCGTGTATGTTTATACTTGTACACGTACGTACATGGATGTATATGTATGTATACACTTATACCTGTGTACATATGTATTTACGTGCATATTTCCATATATTTATATACGTGATCTTATGTTTATTTATATGCTAATATATACTTATGTATGTATATGTGTGTGTGTGATTTTATTTTATGTATACGTTTGTTACACATATTCTGTCACCTATCTCTCATGTACATGGATGTATATGTATGCATGTATACACTTATATCAGTGTGGATATGTATTTACGTGCATATCTTATATGTGTATTTATATGCTAATATATACTTATGTATGTATATATATATATATATATATATATATATATATATATATATATATATATACGTGTGTGTGTGTGTGTGTGTGTGTAATTTTATTTTATGTGTACGTTTGTTACACATATTCCGTCACCTGTCTCTATTTTTTTATTTCTCTCTCTATTCCTTACTTTGATAGCGTCCTTAAACAATGCGTTCCTCTTCTCCCTCCCCCTTACTTCCCTCTTTCTTTCGCTAGCTGTTACGTTTAAGATTCTTCTTTTCTTCTTCTTTCCCCTTCCCTACATTTAAGATATACTTCCTATCTCTCTTGTCTGTTTTAACTGACTTGTATATATATACAACAAGAGATTTTTGTGCACGTGCATGGTTGCGTACATATATGTATATGTGTATTTGTGCGTGTATTTATGTCTTACATATATATGCCTGTATATGTATGTAACTAACATCTTTACTCTCTTTACTCGTTTCAGTCATTTGCCTGTGGTCATGCTAGAGCACCTACTTTAGTCGAGCATATCGACCCCGGGACTTATTCTTTGTAAGCCTAGTACTTATTCTATTGGTCTCTTTTGCCGAACTGCTAAGTTATGGGACGTAAACACACCAGCATCGGTTGTCAAGCGGTGTTGGGAGGGACAAACACTGACACACAAACATATACACACAAACATACACACACACATATATATATATATATACATACATATATATACATACATATATACGACAGTTTCCGTCTACCAAATCCACTCACAAGGCTTTGGTCAGCCCGAGGCTATAGTAGAAGACACTTGCCCAAGGTGCCACACAGTGGGACTGAACACAGAACCATGTGGTTCGTAAGCAAGTTACTTACCGCACAGCCACTCCTACGCATCAGTTTATTTTGATGTAAATATGTATATTATAGATAGTCCAGTTTGGGTATATACTGTTGTAAAATATTTATGTAACGCAGCGTGAAAATTTTAATTTTAATGTATTGATTGACTTATATTTCATATATAATTATTTACGATATGTATTTTGAATCTACTCTTCGATTTAAGGTTTTCTTCGATTTTACAATAGGATGAATTTATATTGAATTCATTTATTTTGTTCATTGCATACTTAAGACCCTTAATTGAAAGGACCGATGAAACAAATCTATTTTTAAAGGTGATTCCTTTAACTAGTTTTGATTATATCGTTATTTCTGTTCCAATTTAACGAAACTGTCCGACGAACAGGAACGTGAAACTCTGAGTAACAGTTTTTGTTATATTTCTGCTGCTTTTAAATAAAGTATATATATATATATATATATATATATATATACATACATACACACACATACATATATATTATTTATTATTAATAATGAATTGAACGTGACGCATCCATTTCCAAGTAAGTTTATCTCCATCATTTTGATGCGACTCTACTCTATACTGTTTTCTTCCTCCATTCTTCTCGAATTCCCTTTTTCTCACCCTTCCTCTTTCACCGTTTTCTATCTGTCTCTCTCTCTCCTCTCTTTCTCTTTTTCTCTCTCTCGTTGCTCATACGTGACCATCGTCTATCTTTCTTTTCCACGTGAACATCTTTCTTTTCCACGTGAACATCTTTCTTTACCTGCATGGACGTGCAAAAGACTGGATGCTTTTTTTCTCCCTCTTCCATCTTTTCTCTTTTCAAAGAAAATATTTCTCCCAGCATTCGCTATTTTCCTCTCGATCTGGTCTAACGACCCTCCATGTTTTTTTTCGTTCAGTTTCCTTGTATGTCTCCACTGTCCTGTCTTTGTTTTCAAATTTGACACTCGATAAATCCTAAATTTTATTTTAGAATTTATGGGAGCAACTGTCTATGAAGACTCATATTGCCATTGAATGCTCGAAATGAGGAATAGATAGACAGCTGTCAACTGATGTTTACTTGTGTTTACTTGTCCTTTTTTGATTTTTTTCTCTCGTTGTTTACGTATTTCATGTTGCTTGCACAGTTGGTGACATCCTGTACCTTTATATGCATATATATAGACACACACATACACACACACACACGTATATATACATATGAAAGTTGAATTAGAGATTAAATAAGCCTCCTTAAAGGATAATAATATCAATGAATTTACTGGTTTCTTACCTATTATTTATTTTGAATATTAGATTTAATATTCAAAAATAGGTAATTAAATAAACTGAGATTTATATTTATTTAAGAAAAATAAGAAAATAGGGATAAATCAATCAATAATTATATTTATTAATTACAAAAATAGACATAATCTCTGACAGCTATTTCAGTTCAGACTTTAGAAATTAATTAAGATAATTAAACCATTATAAATTTGGATCTTGTCAGAGGCAGAAAAAGATATACCATTACATTTTTATATTTTTATGCATTTGTATGGAGCATTTCGGTTCCATAGAAAAACTTGTAGAAAAACTTGGTATAAACCTTACAAAGTGGGGAAAGGTAGTATGTTTAGAGAAGTAAGTATAAAAAAATTATATATGCTTTGGGAAAACATTACAAGTATAAAGAAAAGTAATATATAGCAATAAACCGTATATTTAAGTATGAAGTTGATATAAGGGTAAATATATTTATAAAAAATTTTGAGTAATATACTAGCAGAAATACTCGGCGTTGCCCTAGTTAAGAGAACAATGAAATTTACAAACGCCGTCTAGATTACACAGGTCTCAACTGCTAGTAGCTAAGGTACCAACTTTCTACATTAATAACTCTCGAACCCATGCCAACATGGAACATAGACGTTAAGTGAAACGTTAAAAGAAAGTTTTCAACTCATATGTATATATATATATATATATATATGAAGTAAATACACGTAATTCATTTTTGTGTAGCTTATTTCGTAAGCAAAAAAAAAACAGGTGCAAATTATAAACAATGTAAGGCTGATTTTGGTGATTCATTTGATGGTAAATCTGACTTTGGATCTTGAAAATTTGCATTAATCCTGGCTCAGTTAAATCTCTTGTCGCTCCAAATGATGTTATCTGTAGTGCAGCGTTGTATTGTCTAAGTTTGTTTTGGAAGTGCTTGGAATCTTGGTCAGTTTACAACAATAGTTTCTCCAATGGCTCTGGAGGTTGGGGATTGCAAGGAGTTTAATCTTTCCCCTACTGCAGCACAGTGCAGGTGTCTTTCCAGGCCACTTCCCTGCTTTACAATGTATGCACTCAGTTGTCATTGTACCAATGGAAACTCTAGTGTCATCTGCATAATGAACTGCTGGAACATAATTGAAAGTTGCTTCATAGAAGTTGCTTTTCTGAGCTGTTGCAACTGCTTTTCATTCTACAGGGGAGATCCTATTCCTTGTCAGCCATGCATACCTCTGTTCGTCATTTTGAGATGCTCTGGATTCTGTAGTGCACAGTCTGTTCGTTTCTTCGAATGCTTCCCTTTTTGTAGCTGTCTCTCTTTCTCTGGACAGAGACATTCTTTTGGCTGACCTTGACATTGTAGACAAATTTGACACTTTCCTTCTAAGTATGGTTGTATACATATACAGAAATATATAAGTGCAGAAGATAGTAAACATTGAAAATAACTCGGTAACAGAAATTATATTTCTTAATACGATGGGCAGGAAGTAAATAAGAAATTTTTACAGAAAATAAAAAATTGTATGGATTGAAGCGAAATTTGTCAGTGAACCAAAGAGCCAGTATTGAAGGAACCAGAAAAAAGTCGTTAACAACAGGAAATCACAAAACCATTGCAAAAGTAAATAAGAAATTTTTAGGCAAATTAACGAATGTACAGATTTAAGTGAAACTTTTGAGGTTACTTCTGTCACGAATTTATGAACTTACTTTTATCAGTAATTCTGTCCACAACAAAAAAAAAAGCACAAAACATTGCAAAAGTAAATAAGAAATTTGTAGGCAAATTTAATGAAGTGTGCATTTTAAAGTGAAATTTATGAAGTTATTTCAGTCAGTAAATTATGTATGAAATTACTTTTATCAGTAACTGTGAACTTCTTTCTGTCAGTAATTTGTCGTCGTTGTTTGTAAGTAGCGATTTAAAACTTACAATGGAAACAATAGCGATTGAACTTAAAATGAAAACAATAATATCTGAAAAATGAAAGTGAAAACAATAGAGAGTGAGTGAGATATGGAGAGAGGGGGAAAGAGAGCTAGCTAGTTAGACAAATAAGATAGATACAGAATGATGGATAGATATAGGGATAGAGATGGATAGAGAGATGGAGATGGATAGAGAGATAGAGGTAGAGAGATAGTGAGAGATAAGATAGAGAGAGATGGATAGAGATATAAATAGAGAGATATAGACGTCACTGACGCTACAAAACCGGAAGTAAATATTAAAAAAAACTTTCAAGGATGTGAATCTATTATAAAAGCAATATTTTTTTTATGACCAATGGATGTAAGGGAGAAAATCAATTTCTGAAAGTTACTTCGCAAAGAGTTACCTCCCTTGTACACGTAATCCAGGAACGGGTGTTTTCTGCCCCCCGAGAAAGAGAGAGAGAAGGAGAGGGAGAGAGATGCTCAAGAGTGGCTGTGTGGTAAGTAACTCACACGGATCCGGGTTCAGTGCCACTGCATGGCACCTTGGGCAAGTGTCTTCTACTGTAGCCTTGGTCCAACCAAAGCCTTGTGAGTGGATTTGGTAGACGGAAATTGAAAGGAGCCGTTGTACATATATATGTGTGTGTGTTTGTCTCCCCACCATCACTTAACAACCAATGTTGGTGTGTTTATGTCCCGTATCTTAGCGGTTCGGCAAAAGACTTGATAGAATAAGTGCTAAGCTTACAAAGAATAAGTCCTGGTGTCGATTTGTTCGACTAAAGGTGGTGCTCCAGCATGGCTGCAGTCAAATGACTGAAACAAATAAAAGAATTAAAAAATATATATAAATCTTTAGTCAAATAACTGAAACAAATAAAAGATTAAAAGATATATATATATTCTTTTATTTGTTTCAGTCATTTAACTGTGGCCATGCTGGAGCACTGGCTTCAGTCGAACAAATCGACCCCAGGACTTATTGTTTGTAAGCCTAGTACTTATTATATTGGTCTCTTTTGCCGAACCGCTAAGTTACAGGAGCGTAAGCACACCAACATCGGTTGTCAAGCGATGGTGGCAGTACAAACACACACAATCACACACACACACACATATATACGACGGGCTTCTTTCAGTTTTCGTCTACCAAATCCACTCACAAGGCTTTGTTCAGCCTGAGGCTATAGTAGAAGACATTTGCCCAAGATTCCACACAGTGGCACTGAACCCGGAATCATGTGGTTGGTAAGCAACAAACCCCCACTGAATTCCAAAAAAACAAATGCCTTACCTTATAATTGCGCCTTCAAATTTCAAGAGTGCTGCGAAGCAATGTCTTGGCAATACCAGTGTAGCAGTAACTGACTAATGCATGTGCAGTAAGCAAACTACTTACCACACGGCCACTCACTCCTCCACCTAATATATAGAATCCACCAAGGGTTAAACTCGTAGTAACATTCATCTGCCTCTTTGACGTGGCTGCTCGCTTTACTGTTTGGTATACGTTACTACTGTATCTCTTCTTCAGATTTTATAACTAGCTATTTTACTAGTTGCAAATCAGTGACTGATGGTCACTTTGTTTACAATACATTGATGGTAGAAGTGGATCTTAGCTACACTCTGCTGCGCAGGTGCACATGGGTGATGTGAAGCAAGAAACTCGAAACCGACCGGTCCTGTGATCCTCTCAGCTGTTGGAGGGTAGTTGGGTTCGTTCGCCCTCCTAGTGATGTATTGTATATAAAGAGTGCAGAGCTTGCACTGAAAACCAACTGGTGGAGAATTCACCTGATAACATTCATCTGCCACATTGATGTGGCTACTCACTTTACTGTTTGGTATATGTTACTTATCTCTTATTGAGATTTTATAACTAGGTATTTTACTTATATATGTATGTGTGTATATATATATATATATATATATAAAAGTTTTTTTCAAGATTAAAATATTTGTGTAATGCATGCATTCCTTAATCTTTTACACACACACGCACACACATACATATGTTATAATTTAGAACAAACAGTAGGTTGTCATTATAGTACT
>NC_068989.1:30867694-30868416 GCF_001194135.2 Octopus bimaculoides | reverse complement strand
TTTACTTTGTGTGATTTAAGGGAGATTTGGCTGTTGTTTCTAACAAGTTTTATATTTCTTTCCTTCTACCTAGAACGCCGTTCTTACACACGCGCTCAACATAAAAATATAAAAAGTAAGAGTAAAAGAGGGAGAAAGAGAGAGAAAGTGATACATACATAGTTATAGATTAAACTTTCATCTCAATATTCTTTACCTATTTTTCATAGCATAGATACGTAAAAACACACACAAACACACATACGTGACCTCTGACAACAACATACACATTGCTCTCGATCTCTATTCATTTCTCCCTCTCTCACTCTCTCAAACGCATACACGTGCAAATAAACACAATCATTCACAAAAATATAACTCATATTCGTCAACGTGACATAACTACAGAGTTGTACCCACCAACTTTGGAAGGTCATAACTTTCAGAAAAATGAATATTTTTTATGAAATTTTCTACGCATATATTATTTATTATGTTGATTCCGAATATCCAAAAATTTTCGGTGAAAGTGTTTTGGGAGGGGGTGGGGGACAATTTTCGTAAATTCCACTTAAATTCCTCTTAACTTCCAGGAAAATTAATATATTTCGTGAAATTTTCTACAAATATACCTTGATGTATGTACATTTCAAGCATGTAGGAATTTTGAAGGAAACAACGGCAGGTTATTTTTGAGAAGTGTTCCCCACTCGGTGGTGTTTCGGAGCAAGTCGTCCATATTT
>NC_068989.1:30863892-30865600 GCF_001194135.2 Octopus bimaculoides | reverse complement strand
CCAGACGAGAAAAATTGTTTGTGTATGAACGCTGTGAGACACGTACTTGAAAGTAGAGACAAAGTGGTTCGCGTGTTAGCTCGGCGACAGCCAAGGAAGAAAAGGATTATTGACCGGAAGCATGCTGGTGTAAGGGGAAGAGAGAGAGTGGCAGAGGGAGAAACAAAGAGAGGAAGTAGAAGAATAGGTGAGCAACGAGAGGAAAAGAGAAAGAGAGGAAGTACAAGGGGGAAAAAAGAGATACGTAGTAGTAACAGAGGAAGAACGAGAGGGGTAAAGCGAGATACGTAGTAGTAAAGATGAAGAACGAGGGGAAGAGAGAGAGTGGTAGAGGGAGAAACAAAGGGAGGAAGTCGAAAAATATATATACTAGCATAGGCACCCGGCGTTGCCCGGGAATGTAATTGTTGCTTATATACTGGAAGAAAAAAAGCAAAATATGCTGTATAGAAATTTGAGGACATTCTGTAGAAGGACTCTCAGATGAATGATGGCTGGGCGCCTCTCATTTTCCCCATCAGACATTTTACCTCACAACATTTCTAAAATCTCCTCTTCATCATTCAAATCTTGTGCTGTCCTTACTATTACATGTCCATCCAGATTGTGTTCATTAGTTACTTTATCGGTATTCTCTGGTACTCTGTGGTTTCTATATTATTATTATTATTATTATGATCATCATCATCATCATCATCATTATTTCTTTGAGGTCGATACAATAAGTACCCATTGGACTTGAAGAAATTGATGTAACACCTCCCTGAAATTACTAGCCTTGAGCCAAAATTTGAAACCATTACTACTACTACTACTACTGCTGCTGCAACTACTACTACTACTACTACTACTACTACTACTACTACTACTACTACTACTACTAAAGCAGCAAACTGGCAGAATTATTAGCATGCCGGGCAAAATGCTTAGTGATATTTCGTCCGTCTTTATATTCTGGGTTCAAATTCTGCTGAGGTCGACTTTGCCTATCATACTTTTGGGATCGATAAAATAAGTACCAGTTGACTACTGGGTCGATTTAATCGATTATCCCCTCCCCTAAATTTCAGGCCTTGTGCCTATAGTAGAAGGGTTATTACTATAGGGGGTTCCTATAAGGTTGTTATCCACCCCTGATTGGAATTCTCCCGTATGACATGTACGCATGCTCAGTGACTTGCTTTAACTTCCGCAGACGACTCACATACTGTACTGACCGATTAATATGTCTCCAAAGAAATCACACGAATACTGCTGTATATGCAGCCACTATAGAGGGAAGAATGTAGACGCCAAAGTTATTTCACTACATAGATATCCTGCAAACGTAGCTATTCATCGTATTTGGCTTCAGAGATCGAGACTTGTGAGGAAAGACTTTGTTTACACTGCAAATAGCCAAATGTGTTCCCAGCATTTCGTCAATTTTAATGGACTATCGAAAGATCACCCCTTGCCATCCGTTTTTCCAAACAAAGTATTTAAAATATCAGTAAGTGCATGATCATATACGCAGTTAGTAGATGAGTGAAATTTCTCTTTGATTTATCTCCTCATTAACAGATTAGAACATGTTAAAATTCAAGAGGGAAACAAATTTGAGTGGTGTACGTTGGGCTAAACACGAATGTTTAATCTAATAATTGTTGTGTTGATGTACAGGTATTTTGCATTCAAATAATAAATACATTGAAATTGTTTTAATGTT
>NC_068989.1:30854295-30863279 GCF_001194135.2 Octopus bimaculoides | reverse complement strand
TGTGTGTGTGTGTGTGTGTGTGTGTGTCTGTGTTTGTTTGATTAAATAATAAATTTACAGCATTGAATCTAATATTCCTCTAATTATTAGACTTTATAGTGTGACTGTCCCTAACTCTTCTACACCTCATCATGCTCATGGCCAAATCAGTGAATGGTTGCTGAAAGCTATGCTGAAAGCAGATTGGGATCAGGCAATACTTCACCGAGAGGAGATATAAGCTTCTGCTTATTCCTGTCTGAAGTATCGTCCGATACTTCAGACTTATCGTCCAATGAATTTACTCTGTTGACATTCTTCATTGACAGAATTTTTATACCTTTCAGCCTTTCAGTCAAGTCCGCCTTTCTTCCAGTAACATACTGTCCATATAATCTTAAATATTTCTTTAACTCAGGCACAGTAAGTACTTCGATAAGTACCATGATAAGATGTAAAACAATAACAATAGCGTGGATAGTCTGCGGAAGTTTAATTGTCTACATGGAGCGCTACCTAGCCAAGGGAGATAACTTACTTATAGAAAAGCCCTATTGTTATTGCTGTTCTTATTCTGGCTGACTTAAGCCTTGTGAGTGGCTTTGGTAAACTGAATCTGAAAGTAGCTTGTATATATGTATATGTATCTTTGTGTGTGTATTAGGAAGGTGGTGTTGTTTATGTCCTGTTGTCTCAATAGGGCATACTAGCTATGTAGAAACTGCACTGTCATACCTGCAATGTCATTCTTTTGTCATTATTCATGAAAAGAAATCCAACCATTACTCTGTTTATGTTTGAAGGACTTAGGGAATGATTACTTTACATGGGAACAGATGACAGGAAGTTCATCCAGCCATATAAATATCTACTTCATCAAATTTTGTCTTATCCACTGAATTGTGGAAAAATGGACATTAAAAGCAGAGAGAGCAGGATGCACATACTGTTATGTATGCTTATGCACACAGAGTTAATTGTCTACAGAAATGCAGAAACATATATGTATATATGTTTAAGCATCTCTCATATACCATGAGTTTCTATGATGAGTATTCCAGTTTGTTTAGTAGCTGAGTAGTTCATAGAGAATTGTGCCTTTAACATAATACTTAGCCAGAATCAGCATGGAACTGTGAGAAATAATGCTGGATCTTTGGATAATAAGTATAGTCCATCTGATGAGTTCCCATACAATTTCCCTTCTACTCAATTTCATTCCTGAGGTTAAGGGTTAAGTCTAGGCTATGAGACAACACACCCATCATGCCATGATTATAAAGTGAACTTCTTAACCATTTTGTCATACCATCATGCATATATGCACTATCTCTTTTTCTTTCACACACATTCTTGATTATGGGCTCACACATACACACTTGAATGATTGTATGTATGTGCACATACACTCACACACATACCTAAAAAGATTGTCTTCTATTACTCACATACATACACGCCCGCACTTTATTTCACACATCATATTTGTATGTTCTCACACATACTATTGTTCATGCTTCTTCCATACACAGATATGCTCTTTCTCTCATACATTTGCATCTTCTGTCACTTAATAACACTAGATGCTTCCTACCACACACGCACTGCCTTCTCCCCTCGCTACATCTTTCTGTCCACTTACATTTCTGTGCACTTGCATTACATGCATTTTCATCTCACTATACTACTTGTAACTTATTATACAAGCTGACAATATCATCATCAATTTTCACTTAAGCTTTATATCATTCCTCAACAATGTGTTATTGTCTCATGGTTCATCATTCATGGTTTGTATCTCTCCTCTTGTTCATTTTTCTCCACCTCAGTTTGCATCACCCCATCCACAGTTCACTCATTCACAGATCCCATCTCTTCCTCCAACCCTATATTTTCTCCATAGATCATATCACTCTTATACAGGTTCCCTACTGATCTCCTTATTTTTTTATGGACTCCATGTTTTCTATACAATTCCTGTCATTCTTCTAGAGTTTCCATGATGTAATAATTCTATCAAATTAAAAGCAGAATGTATTAGTGATAATGCTTAGCTAGTTACTTTACCTGCTGTCTATATTTTGTCTCCTCCATTATTGAATGTTTATGACCTCTCGCTCTCTCTCTCTCTCTCTCTCAAGTATTTCTCTTGAGTTGAACTTAATGATTGAAGCTTACAAAATACACAAGTTACACACTATTCTACTACATGCAATGAGTTGTACCACAATAAGATACCTATCTACTACTTGCTGAGCTAGTCTATCTACAGGTTGATGTGCTACACTTTTGAAGTTTACAAATTTTTATGCATCATACTGCTGGTATGACTGTGTGGTTAAGAAATTAGCTTTGTAGTAATATTCTTCTAGATATGATACCATTACACAACACTTTAGGAAGAATTGACACCTATAGACTCCATAAAATTAGGTAGATGAAAACAGTTGTTGAGTGGCAGACATATTCCATCGCCTTGCTTAAGACCTCCTCTTTAGGTGCCTAAGAAGAGTTCACTTTATTACAGGCCTCTGAACCAGTCCTCTGGTTTTTTTTTTTCATTTCTTTTGTCTTTTTCTTTTTGCTAGACCTCTGTACACAACACCTTCTCAAATGACTAAGCTATAAAAAATAATTGAAAGAACATTGATATATTTGTAGTATTCAGTAAGTTGGTATTTAATGAATTCTCAATCTGTGACTTTCTGTCTAAATTAGAAATATTAATATTTCTAAGTCTCTCTAAAGGAGACTACAGCAGCGGTACTGGATATTAATAGTTATCACCAAGCAGCCCAGAAAAATAGGACGAATGCTACCATTGATTAACTCCAAGAGACCATCACCTCTAGCTAGCTATGTCCATTATAACCTTCTAGCTAGTTGTGTCTATTATAACCTTCGAACAGGCTGACCTCTCCTGTTCGAAGGTTATAATAGACACGACTAGCAGTACTGATATTAATAGTTATCGCCAAGCAGTCCAGAAAAATATGACGAATGCTGCCGTTGATTCGCTCCAAGTTTCAGGGTATTTGCCCCTTATCAATGTAGAGCAGCCGAACCGAGCAGGTGTCGCTACTGACCATCTGTTCAATAGCAGCATTCGTCCTATTTTTCTGGACTGCCATGTTAGCTTGGTGATAACTATTAATATCTGTCTAAATTGTTTTAATTCAATTTAGACTTTCATTTGTTCATACCTGGTTACATACACATACTGGTACACATCCACACATTCACTTGTATTCTTATTTCACCTCAGCATTTACAACAATATTCTGCTAATTCTTCACATTTCATTGATCTGTTATGCTGCAGATCATGGTCTGCTCTATATGAAGGGAATGTAAGGCACCTTCAACAAGTCTCACTTCTCAATAACAAGTACAGATTCTGAAGAACCAATACTACCAGAGACCCACATTCCAATATTTGTCATGCACCAGTAGTCATTTGTCAAATTTAATATTATCTATGTTATCCTTGACATCAACAAAGGCTTTGACTATGTTTAGTATTAGAATCTCATAGCTGATTTTCCTGCCCATGGACCCTTTATACCTCTTGTCTGTTGGATAGTTGTCTGTCGAACTTTCTGTTGTTGCCTGCATCAATGGTACTTTCCCTGAATCACATTTTTTATCACCATGGTTCATCAACATTTACTTATCTCTTCCACATTCTTCTTTCTGTATATTACTAGTATTTGTAACCACATGCAATCATACTGAGATATCATCCTTCAGTCTTTAAGCTTCTTCACACAGGTGCTCCTCACACTAGATTTGCATAAACTTGCACTATTTTATAAACTTAAAAAACTTCAACCATTTCGTACACATGACACTCTAGTTCACTTTAATTGCAACAAGACAGTGCACTACTTACATGCATGAACAACACACATCTAAAATGCTTAAATGTTGCAACAAATGTTAGGCCTTTTGTTATCCCTTGTAGCTACCTCACATTAAAAAAAAAATGTTTTTCTGGTTTCAGACTAGTGGGGCTGGGTTATCACTTTCACCTTTAGTTGAGCCATCAGCTCCAACACTAATTTCAGTCTGGTATTTTTGTTGATCATTATTTATCAAAATACTAAATTACTTGCAACATTAAGGGTTGCAACTCGATGAATTAATTTACACTGGTATGCACACACAGATACACATTATATGAGCATATGTAAACATGCACATAGCAAATGTGATCCACATGAGCACTACTCATACATATATGGGACATTGCTGCTGCATACATTCATGGCTGTATTCAGAAAAGGACTTTATGGCAGATTGGCTAAAACTTATTCACCAAACCCACTTTATACCCATGAGTTCACAAATTCTTAAGTTTCGACTGTTACTACATTGGTCCCTCCTCTCTGAACTGACAAACTTACCTATAGCACTCAAATTTCTACCTCTTGACTTTCCTGCATTTCTGTGTCTCTTTAAATATTTTTCTTAGTTTCTCTTACCCAGAAATGTTACCCTCTGAAACTACTACCTAATCCACATTTTTCCAAAAAAGCCATCAGCCTTGGGAAGTTTAGGCTGAATATAGAAATCATCTGTCTATAAGGGAAGGTCGCTGGCATTGCTTTTCTAAATAAGGAAAGGTGAAATATCAATATTCTTTTATTTGTTTCAGTCATTTGACTGCAGCCATGCTGGAGCACCACCTTTAGTTGAGCAAATCGACTCCAAGACTTATTCTTTGTAAGCCTAGTACTTATTCTATTGGTCTCTTTTGCCAAATCACTAAGTTACGGGGACGTAAACACACCAACATCAGTTGTTGAGCGATGTTGGTGGGGGACAAACACAGACACACAAACATATGTATGTGTGTGTGTGTGTGTGTAAAAGCACATTGGTTGTGAGTTCGAATCCTGGACTGGGCTGTGTGTTGTGTTCTTGAGCAAGACACTTTATTTCACGTTGCTCCAGTTCACTCAGCTGTAGAAATGAGTTGCGATGTCACAGGTGCCAAGCTGTATTGGCTGTTGCCTTCCCCTTGGATAACACTGGTGGCGTGGAGAGGGGAGGCCGGTATGTATGAGCGACTGCTGGTTTTCCATAAACAACCTTGCCTGGGCTTGTGCCTCGGAGGGTAACTTTCTAGGTGCAATCCCATGGTCAGTCATGACTAAAGGGGGTCTCAGCATATATATATATATATATATATATATATATATACGACAGGCTTCTTTCAGTTTTCATCTACCAAATCCACCCACAAGGCTTTGGTCGGCTTAAGGCTGTAGTTGAAGACACTTGCCCAAAGTGTCATGCAGTGGGACGGAACCCAGAACCATGTGGTTGGTAAGCAAGCTACTTTATTTCCTTAAATTTGCCATGAGGGCAGTACACAGAGTAGCTACGGGCTGGACGAGGACATTAATGAGACGAATGATAACGAAAATGAGTAAAAATGAGAGGAACACCAGCACCCGCCGACCAATAACCCCTTTATGGTAAGCAAGCTACTTACCACACAGCCACAACTATAGTTTTTTTTTATATTGCATTGTTTTACATTGATTTTTTCTGTATAAGTATGATTTGTGTGCATTTTTCTTAATTTATAAAATCTTAGAACAATTAACTTTCTTATTAATCATGAAATAAATGTGGAATTTGCAAGTCAGGCAGCCTGAAACAAGCAGAGTTATGTCCCTTGTTCACAAACTATGATACAATGATTGTAGTAAGTTTTGAAGTACTGAAGCATTTTAACCTCATATTTATAGAGACAGGTATTGTGTATTACTGTTGTTGGTAGCTTGTGTTAGAGATAAACTAAGAGTAATTGTGGAAAACTTAGTTTGACACAACAACAAAAAGAACATTTGCATTCTAGAGAGTTAAATGATACCACAAGCTTGCTTAATTCCTTCCCAATATGGAACAACATATGTTTAAACTCTTGATATTCTGCAACTAATTTATTTATAATGAGGAAATCCTTTCAAGTAGAAGTTATCCAAATTGCTTCTAATCATTTAGAATATAGCCTAGCCAACACTTATGAGCAAGTATGGCCTGGTAGCTTGTACTAGCTTTTGCTAACTGTTTTAGGTGCCTATGTAGTGACAAGCAATGACACCCTTTAACCCCTTTAACGCCCACCAACCTTGACCCAGTGAAACATTGAGGCTGTGACTGCTAGAAAGAGACTGCTATACCAACAGTCAAGAGCTGCTTATCTTCAGCTGAAGTACTGTGAAATGTGTATTGTGAAATGTGAAGACGCATAGCTCAGTGGTAGAGTATCGAGTTTATGATCGTGAGGTTGTGATTTTGAATCCTGGACAGGGCTGTGTTGTGTTCTTGAGCAAGACACTTTATTTCATGTTGCTCCAGTTCACTCAGCTGCAGAAATGAGTTGCGACGTCACAGGTGCCAAGCTGTATCAGCCTTTGCCTTTCCCTTGGGGAGGCTGGTATGCATGGGCAACTGCTGGTCTTCCATAAACAACCTTGCCCGAACTTGTGCCTGGGAGGGTGGCTTTCTGGGAGCAATCCCATGGTCAGTCATGACTGAAGGTGGTCTCAGCAACTGTGAAATAATGTGCCTTGCCCAAGAACACAATGTGCTACCTAGTCCAGGAACTGAACCCATGATTTTCTGATCATGAACCCATGCACCTTCACTTCCTAGTTATTTCTCTCTATTATTAGTGATATATTATGTATTCTTGAGTTATTACCCTCTTTTTGATTAAGACATGTAATATCCTATAACATGTAGCATCCTCAAAAGTTATGTAAGAATTATATTTCCTACATATCTTGGTGAAGAATGTAGAATTAAAAGTTTTAATCAGATCTATTGAAGGATAAATGCATATGAGCTTCATTCACCCATTTACAATATATTTTGTAATTATACCGTAAAGTTTATTATTCATAGATGCTTTTGCTGGTAGGCAAATGCTTGTGACATATTTGTTCATGCAGTAATTCAGAGCAGGGTTGACAAATCTAATGTATCAAAGAATCCTATCTGATAACCCTGTTTGTGTAAAAAGAACACAAATCTGAAACTAGAGACTGTACAGTTAAATGACATTCCTAACTATTGAGATCTATTCTATGAGGGTGCCAATATCTGCTAGCGAGTAACACTGTTTACAGTTATGTATAAAACTGTTACTTTCTCGCTCTGATTGGCCTTGCTTATGTTTGGGGAGCTGCCAACCTGAAAAGTCAGTGAGATACCTGAAGCTGCCTCATCCAACATAGCTATTTCACCTTCTATTAGCATTGTTTGCATGAGAGAGCAAAAGAGTGCCATCTTTTCACGAGCTTTTTAGCTGCTTGGTGAAGGGAGCTTTTGGATTTTAATTATGTACTGTCTGTATTTGACTCTGGAGTAAATTTCTCCAAGTAAGTATATCCCCATAAAAATCTTTTATTTTATTTTATTTATATTTTGTTAAAATGTTAGGGGAGTGAAAATTATGAAATAGAAAAAAAATATAACAAGCATAAACAAAAAATACTACAAAAAATAAAAAATAAAACATCCACAAAAAATAGTCTCTTTAGCATTCATAAGCTGCAGGTGTATATTTTCTATACACTGAGTTATTTTCGTATAAACAATAGTGCTTCTGTATACAAATATTTATTTCTTCTCCATGTAAAGTGTCAAATACTGACTGGTTACTATATCATCTAACAAGCATGTAAACTATCACTTTTCAGCAAACGGTTTCTGCTGTTCTACACTTGAGAACATAGCATCATTGCTGTGTTTTGTTTTATCTTACTATCTGAAACTTAAACTCTATACTGTCTACCTCATTAACTCTGCAAGCTGAAAGTAGGAATATCTGAAATATAACTATACTAGACATTCAACTCTTTTATTTTGTGAAACTTGTGATTAATAATTAATATAAGAAGTAAAAAATGAAATAAAAATATGTAAAGATTAGTACTTAAATCAATTATATGAAATGTAATGCATTGAAAGTTGAATAGTTTCCATCTAATTATTATTCTTATTGTTATCATCAGGCTCTGAGCAGAATCATGAGAGAGCTAAAAAAAATATCTTGCAGTGTTTGAGTTCAGATCTTACCAAGTTAAATTTTACCTTTAATCCTTCTGGCTTGATAAAATAACATACTAGAGATGTTGTGGAGTCAGTCTAATCAGCTTACTCCCTCCCTAAGGTTTTATGCCTTGTGCCCATATTAGAATCAGTGATGTTTAACTACAGCCTTTATATTCAGAGTTCAAATGTTGCCAAGGTTGACTTTGCCTTTCATACTTTCATGAGTTATGAAATAAGTACCAGTGAAACACTGAGGTCCATGTAATCAATCTATTGTTTCCTCATTCCAAATTATTGACCTTGTGCTGATATAAGAAATCATTATTATTGTAAGACAGTGTCAGAATCAGTAGATTAACAGTTTAAATGCTTTGTATTTAACTATGGTGTTGAGTTAAATGTCTATCTTTCTGCCAGCATTGAGATAATTGACTATTTAGAAATCACTAGCAGAGATACCCGGCGTTGCCCGTGTTACATGCAATTGAAAAATGAGACTTTTCTGTTATATTTTCTGTAAGGAACTGGAATACATATGATTCAAATTTCATCAAAATTGTACATGAGGGTTCTTTCCCTCTTTACACACCATAAAAAATTCTAATCATGAGACATGTATCCTATACTATTGATGTTTATGCGCATATTCCAAAATTTCAGTCTTCTGGAACCTGTAAAAAAGATTTTGCTCCTGCAAAATGGAGCTCATGGAGCTGAAAAATGTCGGAGTTAAGGCCCCTATTGGTGATAGGTGTATTAATGTCAACTAGAGAAGTTTAATTGATGGGAATCTTTTTAACTTGTGTGTAATATGTATTGTTTGAATTTCTTTGAAATAGGAAATGTATGTATGTTCACTGGTTTTGTAAAAGAGAGCAAAGCTACAGGAAAGCAAAAGATGAATGATCACGATAATCAGTCAGCTACCGTAGG
>NC_068989.1:30853412-30854104 GCF_001194135.2 Octopus bimaculoides | reverse complement strand
ATAGTGGAGGAGATATGATTGCTGTGGGCTCGAACTATGCAGGAAGTTAAACATTTTTTTGACCTAAGACACTACATGGACCCTAAAAGAATTTTGCTCCTGAAAAATGGAGCTCATGGAGCTGAAAAATGTCGGAGTTAAGGCCCCTATTGGTGATAGGTGTATTAATGTCAACTAGAGAAGTTTAATTGATGGGAATCTTTTTAACTTGTGTGTAATATGTATTGTTTGAATTTCTTTGAAATAGGAAATGTATGTATGTTCACTGGTTTTGTAAAAGAGAGCAAAGCTACAGGAAAGCAAAAGATGAATGATCACGATAATCAGTCAGCTACCGTAGGATTCCAATGTAGGATTCCTCACTATACAGGTGACAGGCACAGCTTTAAGATGCATTATGGATCTATAGCAATTGGAAGGTCATGACCCAATTGAAACAACAATGTGTGACGTTTGGAGTAAAGGGAAATGAAAGTGTCGCCTCTGGAGTTTGCAAATGACCACTATACTGATAGGTAACTAGGCAGAAAATATTTACAATCAATAAATGTCTTAGAACAACCAGTCACTCATCTGGGAAGGCCTTGAAATCAATGTTACCAACTGGGAACTATATGTGTCGCAGTGGTAATAAAAAGACTCAAAGGAAGTCTGCAACGAAATAATTTTACTCAACACTTTGCAAGTGAATC